>NC_051449.1:5961369-6052401 GCF_001649575.2 Kryptolebias marmoratus | reverse complement strand
CTGCCAGTCACACTGGTCACTCGGAACTTCTTCCCCGCGAGAAGATCCGAATAGGCCGAATGTAGCCTCACACGTGCTATTTATAGACGCACGCCCAGGTGAGCTACGTGTCACGTGCGTGACTTTGTTTACATTAATTCTCGACCTGCGCGGAGCGCGAGGAGACATATCCACTTTGTTTACTGCCACTGGCAGTCATCCAGGAATTCACAGAACCATAGTTACAGAGTAACTTCCGGAATCCAGTGGGGATCATCTGAGCTTCTGAAATATACCATTACAACTAATTTTGCACAGTTCAAAACTGTTTTTTACTTTTGAAATTACTCTGTATTTTTAAATATGATCATTTTTGATCTAAAGACTCAATGAGTATGCACTGTATGCACAAAATAAAAACTAAATGAGGTGCTTTTTATAAAATGTCATAATTTACTACTACTTGTGACAAAGTGGTTCAGTTTGTGTTTACCACTTGTCCCTTATTCTTATTTCTGATTCACCTACTTTCTCTAGTTGGTTATAATGCTTAGATTTAAACATTACTTTGCAATTTTGCTTCACTTACTATCCCGGGTTTGTTTGTGTTAGCATTATGTTGCAGTTTCCATCTATTTATATGTTTAGGTTAAAGCTACTACTTCTGGGCCATTGTTTGAATTTGTTTCTTTTGTTTCAAGGTATATTTATGGTATTTGTTTTCTTTTATACTCACCATTGTTTGTCCCTTGTAGAGCTGCAACAGGGCAGTATGGGAGGGGCCGGCCCAGTATTTCCTGCTTTAATGGCTGAATGATGTCATTGATTACCTGGCTGGGTTCTACCAATTAGAGGGGTTTCTTTGAGTATTGCTTTGGTTTTCTTTAAAGTACCTTTCTGAGTTATCTTGTACTACATGGTTTATTTTGCAGACCATTTCATTATGTAGATGAGTTTGTAAATTAGATTAATAATTTTATTCTTGTTTTCTGTTTAGATGTTTGTTGTTTGACCTGTTTTATTGTGGCTTAGTCCACTCAAGCACAGGTGTGTTGCCAATTAGCTATAAAAACAGTGTGTTTTGGAAGCTGGAAAAAAAAAAGTCTGTCAAATGAACAAATAAAAGGCATCACAAGAAACTGAAACAGGTGTCTGATGCTGATTTTTCTGTTCGTCTTCTGACCCTTTTGCCTACACTACCCTTACACTAAAAATGTTGTCATGTTAAAAGAGTGCTCATATAAGTTTAATAAATTCAAGACAATTTGGTCCCACCCATCCATCCATCCAACCAACCAACCATCCATACATCTATCCATTTACCAGCCATCCATCCATCCATCCATCCACCTTATAGTCCTTTCAGCCACCCGAAAATCTAATGACATTTTCGTCCCGAGGATAAGATTTAGACGGCTCTGGCACAGCCATAAATCCTTTTCTACAGCAGCAGAATGTGACTGACACACATGCAGGTTGCAGTGGGGAAGCTATATTCAAGATTACAGCCAGATAAGCATTAGGAATGTATGCCTGAGCATGAATCAGTGCGTGCATGGATGGTGGGGTGGAATCTTCAAGACGCGATTATCACCAATCTGACTTCCAAGAGTCGCCACAGACATCTGTCCATAGCAGTTTCAGTGGAATTGCTGTCTTTCCACTTTGATACCCCGATGGAGGATCAGACAGCATTAAAAAAAAAGCTTTCAGCAAATGCTTCAAGTTAAAAGATGTCAAATCACAACAAAATCATTGAAGTCAGAAGTCACAAAATCTTAAAACTCGTAAGGGTTTTAGACGAGAGCAAACTGGCCTCACTGAGGTTTTCCCATAATAATCCTCTCAGACAAGCTTCTATAGCTGACCTGTGTCTGGAAGGCCAAACTATGGCAAATTTGAAGCTGTTCATTGTTAATCCAAATCTCAAATTCAATCCCAAGATCTGAAGAAAGACTCTCGTGACCCTAAACCCCTGACTTACAGATGGGGTTAATAGTGGTCCTAACACACTCCATTGAAATGCCAGAAGCATTTATTTCTGGACTGGGAGAGTGTTTGCTTTCCTCCATCACTGTGCCACTGCAGGTGGCTGAGGATATCAAACTGGTGGGTTTGTCAGTTCTTTTCTAAGAGAGACAAAATCCAGACTCAACCTTTTTTTTCCCTGCTTGCATCCCATTTTCCTGGCTGTCAGGCAGTTGTCACATGAAAACAATGAAAGGGACAAGGTGGAAAACACATAAGCCTACCTATGTAAATCTTTCTCTCAGCCATGACTGCAAGCTCAGAGCTGCACTCTTTCTATGCTTTCAAGCATCACATTCAAAACTCCTATTTTGTCAAAGCTTTAACATGCATTCTTATTTCTCTGGATGCATAGAAAGAGCTAATATTTGTCCAGAATACTTCTGGCAATAAGTTGCAACAGTTTTGTAACTATTGTTCATGAATACTTCATTTTTAACATATTTTTTGTAGAATTATAGCAAAAGCTATTATCTAATTACTAAGAATTAAACACCAAATTAAGTAAAGTCAAAATCAAGGCTGAAAAGCGTATATTACTCAATACAGAATAATAAATTACCGCTTTTGATTACCAAAACAATGCAACACATATTAAACGGCAATCTCTGTTCGAAACAGTTTTCCTGTGCACAAAATGTGACATGGTTGGGGTTGAGAACCAACAAAATTTTTTCGATCAAGTGCAAAAAGCTTTTCATGTTATAAGTAATGAATGGGATACATGAATGAATAAGAGCAAAACAAAACACGCTTAGTAAAAAAAATAAAAGCAATCATCTCTTGTTTTGTGGGACTACGAAGTGTTGTTATATAGTGCCACATACTTATTTGCATGTTAAAATATAAAAAAAATCTGAGTTATTGGGTAAATTACTGTAAACCTTTTCATTGCTTTATGAGCGAAAGCCTAATGCAAAGTTTTAGCACTTTCTAATGGTTGGTATTAGAATTAATTTATACCATTTAGCTGTTATGATACAGCTTAGAAAGTTAGTAGCATACATGTGGAAAAATACACATTTTGCACCATTTTAATGTGCAATTTAAATTTGACCCTAAGTGCAGGCTATTGATAAGTCTACTCAGAACTTGGTTTAGGAGGGACTGAAGGAATCTAAAGAGGGCTGACTGCTCTGTGTGTGTAGGGATTAAACAGCTTCTGTCAGTTAACCTTAAGCCTGCAGCAGTATTTGTGAGGTCTGGGGTCTTTAAATAGATGAAGGGTGTGGGGAGCTTCAGATGTGTTATTTTTTCACTTGATAGATCGTCAGGTATTAGGATTTGTGATCAGGAAATTAAAAGAACAGCACAAGAAATGTGTAGAAGAATGGCGAAAGCTGAGAACGTTGTGCTGGCAAAACAAAAAAAAGGCAACCCGATAATCTCAAATAATTTATAGATAATTGTTCAAAAACATATGCAGAATGTTAAAGGGAAAGTTTTCCCTTTTCATCTTCCTGGGAGCCTCAGAGCAAGCCCTGTAATAAATGCAGCGACAGCAGGGAAAGTAGCGTAAATGGCTCTTATGTGGCTAACAATTAGTGTATTCCCAAGCCTGCCAGGGTGCCCAGTGAGAGCTACTCTGTAGGGTAGAGTATCAGCGATCGATACACGCACAGCAGAGAGAAAACCATTAATTCTTATTAATAATGGATTAGCAAGTTATCATTTTCATGAGGCAACACTTAGTGGAAATTTGTCTGATGGCATCAGCACGGCTTGTTTTAATGGAACACTTCCATTAAGGCCTTTTCAGGCCATTAGCAGGCAACTTGTTTGCAATTAATTCCATATAAAGCTGCCTTCCCTGCAAGTTATTTACCCCGATAAAGTCAACTGCACTTCAGGCTGTTTGTTTAAACCAATAAACATCACGTTTGCTATCTGCTCTTCTGTTTTATGGTTGAATCTGAAAGAACATTGGGTTATTTGTTGCTGGAAGTTACACAACTGTTTACAGCACAAGACTAAATATAAATTGCTGTTAACATAATCTCCTTCTTTAGTCCCTGTATTTTAAATTATTATTCAGCATTAAAATTTAAAAAAAATACACTTTCTCAACTGGGTCAACAGTGTAAGATGACAGGGATAAAAAATGTGTGCAGTAAAATGCAGGAGATCAATTGCTCCTTAAAATACAGCACTTTGGAAATTATTAGTGCAGCAAGTAATGATCTTTATATTAGATTGATTTTTAATAAGCTACTAAATCTCAGATAGTTGTGAAAAATGGTTCTTGTGGTCCAACAGTTCAATGTAAAATTTAACCTAAATCTCTACTGTTTTACGAGGTAACATAAAATCCTCAAATTTGTTAAGCCCGAGCCAGAAATTACAGTAAAAACAAGCTTTTAAAACTTTTGCTGATTATTATTTAATTGTTTGTTGTACCTCTGGTAAGACTGTTCCCCTTCACTAGAAACTATAAAACAGAACTAGAGAAAGTGGGGAGAGCTGTTTCTTTGATGCCAAGACTCATCACCTCCTTTTGAGAAGATCCAGGATTCAAACCGAACATTTGCCTTTTTAAGCTGTTGCTGGATGCCTCAATTTCCTTCTACAATTTTCACATTCACTAATAATAACAGACACCAAATTTTCTTAAAATGATAGTTTTGAGGTGAAAGATGGATAGAGCTTCATAAGTGTTATAAAGTTGCAAGAGTAATGTGATTTATCATTATTAGGAAACTATACTTAAAATGATTTAAACCCAGAGAAAGGAAAAGAAAAACATCAAACTTTCAATACCCCCGTGGATGTCGAAGACAGACTTTCTATCAGGCCTTCCAGCTCTCCCTGAATTATTCAAGACAGTGGAGAAGAAAAAGAAGTCTGAGTGCAATTACCCTTCACTCATCTCTTTCCAGTGTGAACAACATTACTGTAATGGCTTTCATCTTCTCAAGCTGATTATGAACAAGGGAGGCATCTCTCAAGTCTGCTTTCTTGCTTTTTGATTGTCAGTCAACATGCTGCATGACATTTGAAATAAAAAAAAATATATGCATTAATGAGGATTTAAACCAACAGTTTTAAAATATGAAAGAATAAGTGCATTATTATGGACCTTTGGATGGTGAGAAAGTGAATGTTACTGATATCACGCAGCTGGGAGTCTGAGGTGTTACATTACCTGTGGTATTTAAAGTGGCGCCCCAACCTAGATCTAGTCAAAGATGACTCACTGTCTGAATCCTTTCAACCCACTTGTTTCCTTATGGGAAAGATTTTAGTAGATGTTAGAAAAAAGCAGACACTCAATAACAATTTTTTTTGTTGAGCCTTCATGGGTTAAAATAATTTTTGCTACCATATATAAATACATATACACATCTTTGCTATTACATTAGGCAGAAAAGAGCAGATGTTTTAAGACTTTCAGAGATCTTAATCATTTGCCAGGTTAGAAAACCTACCATTATCTGAAACGCCTAATGTATTGTCTGTCACACATTGTAGATGATGCAAACATCACCTCCTTTCTTCCATTAACAACCTCTAAATGCATGCAGCCCTGACCTATGAGACAGGCATGCTAATGTGTTGTATGAACTGCACAGCTCATTTACACAACCCCGGGGCAACTTCACCTCAGATGTTCGCCGAGTTCACTTGGTGATATTTGCTTATTTGTGCTGTCATGAAACTGAGTGTTTTTCTACTCTGACGCTACGAAGGACGTCTGACTGTTTGAAGGCATGTGTGGGTGTCAACCTGGGGACACTTGCTCGCAAAACACAACACAAAAAGGGAAAAGAACATTTTGAATGCAGTTTGAATATATAATGAGGTAAAGTGTTTTGCTACATTTGCCTCTGAAATCCAAACGATTATCTAAAGAGTTTTAGACACCTTGTGGGATGCCTTGGCCTGGCCACTGACATTAATAGCAAAAGTGGGGAAGATGTTAAGTATGTTAAGTAATCCCGGGAGGTTCTGGACTGGGGGCTCAGATGTTGATGATGTCTACAAGCTTTTCCAGAAATCCCATTTTGGGGCTAGCCCATCATCCATCATCACACACTATCCTGTAACCCCGACTAACCTCATTAATTTACCTCCTCTTGATTAGCCTTTCCTCTGAGACCATAAAGAGCACCTACCATTGTTCCCATCTTCTCACCCACAAAGCCCAGAGGTCTTGAGTGATTCAACTGTCCACTTACCAAAATTAAGGAGGAAATTAAATTATGTAATGACAAAAAAAAGAAAATGGCACAACAAAGAGATTCTGGCTCAGTAATGTGCTCTTTGTTTGCTTTTTCATGATTCTGGATCTCTGAAAAGCAAATTTGACCATATATGCTTTGCACAGATCATTAAAATTAGCAATGTTTTCTTCTGCTCCGTGTCAACTGGGTAGATTCAAATGACATTAAATGCCCTGTAGAAGAAGCTTAAAAAGTATGCAGTATGTGTAAGTAACAGGTTAGATTCAAATGAAGTCCAATGTAAATCATTATTTTATCAATAACAGGTAATAATCAGAATAGCTGACAAATTAAATCTGGATTCGTGAATTTCTGAAACTCAGAACAGACTAACATTAAATGCAAATGTAGAAAAGTAAAAACTGACAGTCAAGGAAGTGGAGTTACTTCTGTCAGTAAAGAAATGATTATAAACGCAGAATTGAAATGTCTCTCTTCATCTACCCTTTTCTGGAATGACACTGATGGTTCCTGTCATCCTGTACCACTGCCGAGGCCGAGACACAGCACAGAGTTTGGGTGACTGCCTCCAGCCCTGCAATTGAGCTCACTAATTAAACTATTAATCTCACACCATTAACCTCCGATGACACTTTCCTCCCTGAATTCTGACACTGCTGCAGTGGCTTATGAAAACAACTTCCCATCAAATCTCTTCAGCCTCTAAAAAATCCCACACACTTCATCTTTGCTGATGCTGTTTCCACATTATATTACTTTTGCACTGCTTCCTCTCAGAGTACATTTTCTGTTGTTTACATCTCCCTCTACCTTATTTGTGCTTTCAGTGAGACTGACTGTATGATGTTAGTGGACCGCAGCTGTGTGCTAACTGCATTACTCTCCGAGTGCCTTTCCAAGGTGGATATGGTTACTTTTAATTAAAAAAGAATCAATTCTTTGTCCCTGACAGTGTTTGAACTGGGTGACCATATGGACACTTAAAAATATAATCCAATTTCCAGGCCCCCACCAGTCCCCATTTGGTTGTCCATCTCCTAAATCACTTCGGCATTTCCAGTGCATCATTCCATTGTCGGAGCTTAAGAAACTGCTAAATCAGTCTACAGGGGTTAACTCAACGGTACAAACACCACAAAAAAGGTAATGTAGGTTTAAAGGCTTTGGAAAGATTCTTGTTTTTCTAATGAAACCTGCAAAAGGTATATGGGGAATTTTCAGTGTAAAATTAGGAGTATATACATATATATATATATATATATATATATATATAGTACATGGCCCCAGGAGACATTTGCTCATGGTCTCGTTATCGCATAATAAAAATCACAATGGCACAGAAACAGTCTAAAGGATTAAAAATTTTCAGTTACTTTGCTGTGGTACACAAAGGATCACAAATAGGACAATAAACATTTACAACATGGCACAGTGATTACATGTAAAAAAATAAAATAAAATGGTACTTTAAACTTGTTGAGTTAAACATGGTGCCTGTTTATTCCTCCTGCTACTGATGGAGAGAGTCTGATTTGACCCAAAGAAGGCCTTGGTGGTCTCGCGGCACCTCACAGGAAACCACCCCATATTATAACATGAGAAGAACAAGATGGAACACATACATCAAAAGCTTATTAAAGCCAATGAAATAACTCAGAGTGACAGCACCAGAGAAAGATAACCATTACATTTAAGTGCTGCCTATGTGTGACTTTGAGGCTGACCTTGTGTGCTGCAGGGCCTATTGTGTTTGAGAAAGCTGTGTGGAGGCCCGCTTGATTAAGCTGAGCTCCCTGGGGATCAATGTGACGTCTGTGATCAGCACTCAGCCTAATCACATTGTATTGTTTGTCTACTCAATGACAATATAGGATGAATGATCTCACAAAGCCATAACACCGATAGTTTTCTCAGACAGCTTCTTGTAGTTATTTGTCTTGCTAAATGATAAAAGTCGCTCTCTTAAGCATTGCATTGAAGGAAAAGTATGACAAGAAAACTCTGAAATGCAGCAGCCTCATGCTGGCAAACGCAGCATAAAGTTCTCACATAAAAGCATGTTTTCTACCTGTGGTTTCTTTGCCTGCTTAACTTTCTGAAGGGGGGGCTAACTAAGGCCCATATAATCAGCAACTTGCCAGGCACCCTGGCCATAATATTTGTCTGGTGTCTGCCCTGTAATACAGCAGATCCGAACCAGAAATATCAAGCTCACATAACTAAGCTCCATACAAATTAAAGGCACCAAACACACACAACCCTGCCATTAGTGGTAGGTGTTATTTTTGACCCCCTCAGCTGTCTTATTTTAATTCTATGTCTTTTTTGCTTTACAGGGTGGATAATAGCAGTTCTTTTCCTGTGTGTGCTTACATTACACACAGATAAAGCCCATACCACGAGCATTTTTCCTAAAATGATTCATTATGTCTGAACTTTCTTTTCTTTTCTCCTGCACCCCTATTTAAGTATAACAGTCTGGGTGTAGTTTCAATAAAACAGTCTTGTACTGACTTGTGGCATCGGAGTATACTTGTCAGTTAATTAAAATGCTTGACATAGTGTTTTAATCCGTACATGCTATGATCAGTGAAATTAGAGACCAGAGCCGACTTACTCTCAGAGGAGCAGAAAGCCAGAGAGTAAAAACGGCAGCAGGGCTGTGTGCATCTTTAAAAACCTCTGGGCTGCTAGGTAGAACAGCAAACGCACGTCAGAGCGATAAATCGTCATAGAAGGGGAAAATATATAAATAACAAAACAATCAAGGATTTCAAATGACTTGCCATCCAACATTTTTGCTTATTATTCACTTCTGCATGTAGCTATCTGCACTACATAGATTAAAGACAGCACAAAAAGCAGTACATTTTAATAACCAACTCTGAGCTGTACTAAGCATCTGACAAATTCAATGTTTTCAAATATCTTTGCACTTTCAGTTATCATGACGTGAGCACTTTCTTTATAGTTTTATAAAAGTGCATACCACAGAATTTAGTTTATATTTTTGGGTTTCTGTAAAAATGCAACAGAACATGAGAGTAAAGAAAAGCAACTCTTAAAGAAAACTAAATTTTCTTTACTTGGTCATAACAAGTAGCATATAGTTTGCTTTTGAACCATCAATTCTCTTAAATAAACACTACAGCTCCAGTCAATCTCTGATTTGGTCTGATCACATTACAAGCTGAGCGAAAGCAGTCTTATCACACCACAAGAAAAAGACACAATGGCAAATTCTTTCTGCAAGGTCAAGTTTACAGTGATACTGTACAAAAGACGACACACCATGAGAACGCAGGCCTTAGAGACAAAAGGCAAAGGGTAGAGAAAAACAAATCCTCTTTGATGCATGTTTGAAAGGACAGAGCTCTTGCTGTGGTCGGACTGGTATGGGGGGGCTCGGGGCATAATTGAATTACAGTGACCCAATGACAGCACTATAGGTGAGGTCATGTGTTGAATTAATTCTCTTCCTGACCTCGTCTTTGATGGAGGAGTGCCTCTTGGCAACCCCAGAGACCCGAAGGTCCAGCAACAGAGACACATCTTTCAGAATGTCTTTTTTCAGCCAAAAGTGTCATTCACAAAGACAACGAAGCACGGAGGCTGTGGAATCGACACCGTATGCTTATTTTTAGCTCAGACCCTAAAGTTCGAGCCGTATGTGGGAACATGTGTTTCACAGAGATCTCTGTCAGCTGCAATCCAACACAGACACAAAATGGACTCTATAACCTAGTTTAAACAAAGTATGAATTTATACAGAGTTATTGTGTAACAATGAAATCTTTTAATTTCATCTAAAATGAAACAACAACAGATTTTTATATAAAAGAACCTCCTTGAATAGGTGGCAACTGTTCAGCTGATCACTGTCTGAATGTGATGCTAAAATCCACAGCGACGGGGTTTTACATTGTAAAGTAAACTACCGAACAACAGCACAGGTGAACAAGGTTACTTACTGTCTGCCAGAGAGGAGATCACCACGGAGCTGAGTAGAAGCAGGAACAGCAACGCCCCTCTGGGCAGGAGGGGCCCTGCCAGGTGAATGTTAGGCACCATGTTCCGAGTTGGCACTGCTCCCTCCTCAGTCCCCTGCTAGACGTGTCCCACTCTGACAGGATCAAAGACTAACACCTGGGAGAGCAAAAACAGAACAGAACAGAACAGGGGTACACAAACATTAGTATTCAAACTCACTTTATATTTGCATACATTTGAATGAGCAGCAAAACACAGTTAGGCGGAAATATCAAACGCAAGTCGCAAAGCAGAACCAGACAAGACTGATTTTAAGTATACTTGTATGAAAAAAAAAAATACAACAACAAAAAACAACAGCAACAGCAGCAGCACAGAACAGTGAAAATCTTTGTTCGCGATCAACAAGGCATCTAATACCCAAAACAAATCCTGCTCAGAGCAAACGACAATAAAAGTGAAGTGAATGAAACATACAGATTATATCAGCAGAAGTAAAACAAAATGTAGTGTGGTTCTACAGAAGAAAATTATTAGGAAACATAAGAATCAAAGGGAGGTTAGGATGCAGAATGACGCTACTCAGCCAGCCTCTCACAGTGGGACTGGTTAAAAACCCAGAGGACCTCCTAAACAGAAGTCCCAAAGGACCACAGCCCACTTAATGTTTCCCATTAGGAAATTGAAACTGTGCCATCCAGATGGTTTCAAATCACACAAATTGCCATGATCTCATAGAATCACAACATGGGCGCATTAATAAACCTAGAACATGAAACACACCAAAAGGAGGGGGCTGGGAGGGTACGGTTATCGGCTGATCAACAGAGAAGAAGCAAGTGCACCACAAATCAACCATAGTTACCCAAACTTTCTGACAGAATGTATTGCTTTATTAAAGGAGACACAAAACAAAGGCTGACCCTCAAATGAAACCACGTAACAATGATGTTGTGTCTGTCTATGAATTAGATTTACTGTTGGAAATAACTCAGCCAACTGATTAAGATATGACCTTAAGTTTGTTACAGCCTCCAGTAACAATGTCTGATGCTATTATATACAAAGTAACATTGTAGTCCTCTAAATTGAACTAACTATATTTCTAATGAATGCTATCTTGCCAATGGCCATCTGTGATGTGCAACTATAATGTTGTAAAGAAAATGACACTATATGAAGGACAGATACCACGCTGTGAATGGAATTAAAAGCACCATGTCGAGAAAATCTGAAAATGAATTCCCTAAAATGAGAAAAGATTTGAAGCAAGCATATTTATGCCACTGATTCTGGCAGAATATTTTTTAAAAAAGGGATATTTATGAGTTATTTCAGTCAAGCTCACTGCAAAGTTTAGAGTGGCAATGAACAATACTCGTTGCTGTTTTTGTGAAAAGGGAAAAAGAGGAGTTGACAATGTGGAATATCTTGAGGCTTGCTGGGTGGCCAGTCAGCTTTAGTCTATTCAGTTCAGCTAAATAAGTTAGAGTGTCAGGAACACAATGCCTCCAGTATCTGGTGGAAAAAAAACATTCTTGAGCCCATGGAGGTCTTGAGCAGCCCATTACTCATGTGGTTCCTTTCTATATTGGTGGAAACAGCAGAAAAACGCAAACTACAGTCACATCTGCAGCCACCATCTTCGTTCAACATGATCAACGAAAACAAATCTATAAGACGCGGACGTTAGCAAAGCAAAATGCCAATCTTTATTAAGTTGTTTTAGTTTATTTTGACAGTTCGGTTGGTGAAAGAGAAATACATGCATGACTTAGTGAGACCCAAAGAAGGAATGTAGTGAATAAGTCTGGGCTGGTGCCTCACCTGAGCAGCGGGCTAAGATGCAGACAGGTAGCGTTGACAGCCAGCTCTTCATCGCTGCCTGTCACTATAAAGGAATGTTCCTCTAGGCTATTATGTCTGCTAAACCAATTTGAGATTCCAAACACACCTTGCATCCAAGAAATTTCCAAACACCGTACGGTCAACATCATCTATTGTCAGTGAAGCTTTAAGGTGTGATTGTATCAAACTGTAATACACTCCGCCCTGCACGTAGACTTTGGAGAAATCAGCGGCAGCTCAAGTAATTTCAACCCCCACCCCCTAAGAAAAAAAAACAGGCTTTCCTTTTTAACTGTTATTGAGAAGCGGTTTACTGCTGGTGTGTTAAGCTGTTACAGTCTGGAGAAGAAGAAAAAAAAAGCACAAATACATTGCTGAGGATGCCAAAAAGCTGGATCACGCCCCTACTCTGCAGCAGGAATTAAAGACTTTTAGACCCCATTTTTATTTCGAGTTAATACCCAAAGTTAGCGTAGCAAAGTGAGTGTAACACACATCAATTTTAGTGGCTGACTAATTTGTTATGACACTCATTTTAATGTACGCCAGTGCCGCTCTTGATCATGTCGGTGGAGAGAAAGTGAATGAAGCTCATAGAGTTGGCTACTCGCCGTGCTCCAAACCCTTAGCGGTGGAGGGATATCTTTCGCAGCAGATGCCAGAAAGAGGCAGATGCTTTTCATCTTCAATGAGACAAATTCCTTGAGCGAGGCTTATTCTTTATTTATTTGGCTGCTTATTTACCCCAGCGAAGCTTGGTCCCTCCTAGCTGTGCATAAATACTTTGGGACAAGTCTTGCCACTGTGTACATTTGTGCTGTAGCGGCAGAGCAAACAAGAGAAGGACAGGGCGCTAATGTGGAACTGCTGCAGTGTGATCCAACATCTAAGCAAATGGCTCAGCAAACAAAAAGACATTGTTGTCTGTTGTTTGCAAGTATGTGGGAGATGGAGAGAAGAAACAGTGTGAAGATGTGGGAGTGGATGCTCGCCCTCCTGCTTTTCTAATGATTTCCTTCAAAAAGCTTGGTTAGAGTGAGTGTGTAGTAGAGAAACAAGTGAGCAGCAGCTACTTAGTACTAATAATTTTAAAATGATCATCCAGATTATTTCACCAGAAACTTAGAACATGATTTTCAAAACTAATTGTTTTACAACAAAAGTGGTCAGATGAAGCGCACAAACAAAGACAGCTTAAAATCTTAAAATAGATCTTTTCCTTAAAAAAAAAAAATCATACTTCTGCAGATGGCAAACAAAACTAACACATTATTTAAGGAGTTTGTTAATTATCTGAAATTAAAACCCTAACATCCAAGCAAAACACTGCCAGTTGTACAGTCAATTTATGGGATTTAATGACTGCAGGTTTCTTTTATCACTTCCCTTTAGTAAAGCATGATAATGGTTGCATTAGGTGTACAATGCAAAAACAATCAAGCATGAGCAATATAAAGGAGATAGTAATGATGCTGTTGTTGGTGGTGAGCGATGGGTTTAGCTGGAAGCGAGCCCCCAAATTAAATTTTGCTTAGGGCGCCATACAACCTTGGGCTGACTGTGATTAAGGCAAAAATCCGTGAAAATATACAAGAACTACAACACTTAAAAGTAAAACAAAGCACAGCAGCCTTCAATATTTTAAAATGGAAAATGCCTATAACCACCAGTGGATGTCCTAGACCTGATCACCAAGGTACACACACAAAACATCACAACCACTGACGATGGAACACAGAAAAAAAATTGAGAAATATCCTGATCAGAATATTTTATATACAGCTTAGGATTTCAGGGTGGAGACAAAGTTAACAATTTAACACAAAGACCTGAGGCAAAGCTCCACAAAAAAAATACAGAAATGGGTTTAAAACTAATATCTGAAAGTAATGAAGGGATCCAGCCTAAATCTGGGACTGAACCCAGAAAAGCTGATAAGGCATGGAAAAGCCAGACACTGACACTCCTCCATCCACTGTCAATGTTTAGCTTAAACAATTTCACCAAGAAAAAAAAACAGAAGATACTGGCTCTGGAAAGGTGTGTCAAACTCAAAGAATCATTTGCAGCATAATTTAAGCAATGAATAAGAGTATTCTGAAATAAAAAGTGGAAAACTTCACAAAAACCAGACATCTGCACATATTCAAGAACAGTGATATGATAGCAATTTACCAAACACTGTTTAGAATTATATTACAGTCGTGTTCACTGACTTCTGTGTTTAGAGTTTGGAGCAAACAAAACCTTTATTTTTAATATACAACGTTTATAGAATCAAAATGAGCTAACCATGAAAAGGTGTTGCAGGGAAGTAATAAACAAAGCAAAGATTTTTTTTCATATAAAAGATTTTTTTTCCATATTTTTAATCTCATTATCACCTTAAACAAGTACATGTTTTGAATAAATACTGTATGGGGGAGGACATGTTTAATAAATAAAAGTTTGAACCTGCCGTTAAAGAACAGACCATCTCAACATTTCCCAGACTTTTATTTTTAACTTAATCCACAAATGTGGGATGCGGGTGGTGATTCAGAGGCTGAACACAATTTGTAGTGCAGCACTGGGTTCGTTATTTGTCAATATGTCAAGATCATGTATCCTATTAGGGGAAGATGATTCTGTTGTGGTAACTACCTTGTTTAAACACAAGAAACACTATAGCAGAGAAGACAAGGTCACAGAATTGAACTCATGTAAACCTTCTGTCTCTTAACAGTGCATCCACTTTTAATCCTTTAGGAAGAAGCTCTCGGTTCTTGAGTGCTTGGGGAGTTCTCAGGAATACAGAGCGTGACATACAGACTATCTGGTATATAAATTGTACAATCGGCAGTAGGCTCACTAAGAGATTTAGTGAAGTAATTAACAAGGCAACAATTGGATAGGAACATCTAAACCGGAAAACTGTAGAGGACAGAAGAGCTTTGAGTCGGCTCAGTGAGGAGGGGAGTACAAACACCTAACACACACCTATCCTGTTTGCTTATTTGCTACCCACATCAGGTGCCTGTCACTCGAGTTCTTACCCCTGTGAGTGTGTGTGGCAAGGGAGTGACCACCCATACAGAAATGGTAGTCTACAGACAGACAATGCGAGACACAGCTGTGTAGAGAGAGCCAGAGGCTGAGTAAACACCACCATTACATTAACTACAGGTAGCATTTCTGCTCTCTGTCATTTCCCTACCTCCTACTCATGTTCTCTGTACTTCTCTGTCTCTGTTTAATGGGTAATCCCGAGTGCTGGGAGGTGGGACAGCTGAGATATATGACCAGCAGCATGGAGAGCTAATCATGGGCGTCTCTGGGGGTGATAAACCTGGACCAGTGAGGTTTGTATTTGCAAAGCCTGCAACAGCTCCATAAACACAGTTACAAGCTGAATTTCAACAGCGATATTTTGGCCGTTGATTAGTTCCCATGCCCTAGAAGGCTCTAGAAACCCTCATAGCTCTATGCTCCTTTTTCACCTCCGCAGCAATCCCAGGAGAATTACTGCAAACCTGTGAACTCTACACTGTAAAATGAAAGTGTAAAATAACCAAATTGAGTTTTCCCTTCAACTCTGAAAGCCTCGCTGTTACTATATATCCACAGACTTGATGGTGCATGTCGTCTTTTTTCTTTTCTTTTTTTTACAATACTGCAACAAGACTCCACATTGAATTTTACCTTACAAAGGGTAATGTCCTGTGACCTATTGAGTTTTACAGCACTTCTGTTTACAAGCTGATTCCACAAAGTTAATTGTTAACGCTTTACTGCCGAGCGTAGGATTGAGAGATTGAGAAACACCTATAACAGATGTGCACACTTCCTTAAGTTGAGCAATACCAAATACAGAGCACTGATTATGTGACCTACAATGAGAGCACTCATGTAATAAATCACACGAGTAAAGTTTCTGCCTGTGCGGATGACTCAGTCGAACACATCAGGTAGTTGATTTAGCACAGTCTGATAATTAACTAAAGATGGAGATATTTCCAATATACTCTCTGTGATTCATTGTGATGTAATCTGTGACGCATGATGGCCCCTGATAATGTCTGACACAAACTTCTCACTGAGCAGAATCTAAAAACGATTGGCTTTATGCATATGATACAGCACCGATTGACATTTACAGTGGTTGAATGAGCATTTAACAAAACTCAAGCACCTTCATAAATTTTCACTGGGAGGGGGTTCGGGGGTGGGGCTACCAATCTTTTCAGCTGCAAATCAATCTGGGATGTAACCTGATGTGCATTACACCAATATGTATTACTCAGAGTAGAAGAGGCATAACAGAGTGCCGCTTCCATTTGAATTTATTGAGGAGTGATTATTGGCGATGTGTTGCAGAGCAAGGAGAAAATGGCTTGCAGTGCAAAGTGCTGCGCAAAAGACCTGCAAATAAATCAAAGTAGGCTCAATGCAAAAGAGACATCTATCAAATGAAAGAATAGCTACGTGTACCTGAACTGATAGTGTATGAAGCAGCTTTCTGTAAGGCTGCATAAACCTCGAGAGCCAAATTATTGAATTTAAACAAACAGGTTGTAGATTTCAGTTGAGTATTCATAAAGCCTTAAATGTTAAGAAAATGGTGTTGAAGTCAAAAGGCTCACAAACAACGCAGGTCATAATTTATTTTGGTCCTTAAAGCAAACCTAAATGGTTCAAGGTTAAAAAGGTCATGAAGGTTCTGTATGAATAATTAAAATGTGTTTTCTTTGTATTATGTGGTCACATATACAAGAATCTGAGACAAAGCAGGAATCACACATTTCAATCATTAAAGGTTTTGTTTCTTTTTAACTTTGCATGGGATTATGTTCTGCACTAAGTTCTGGGTCAGTTGCTTTGTTAGCCCATCTTGCTGTATAAAGTTAAGTAGTTTAACTTTTTACGTGGCAGACAATCAAATCTCCGGACTAATCGCTATAAAGTTTTTGCTTCTGGTAAAAGCCTAGCCAGGGACATGACTGCAAATGGCGAGAAGTCCTTTATGCAAAGCAACAATTGTATTGTTTGATGTGCAACATTGTTTTTTAATACTCCTGTTTAAGTAAAAAGAGATTCTCAGATTTGGTGATAAATTGTTGCTACAATTTCAAATATTTGCCACCATCAAGCCTTATAACAGCAGTTGTACGATTAATCCTGAATGCTGTAGAGCAGGCGGTAAAGCAATTAATTCACTTAGTACAAGGTTTTTGGATAGATCCCTCGTCCCATTTAAGGACAGGACTGATCAGGTTATTGGATTTTCATTTGTCACTTCCTATTTTATTTTGAAAAAAACAAAAAAGAACAAAAAAAAATCAAATCTTGTGTACCTGTGTGATTTTGGTCCTCTCATTAATTTCCCTTGAACAATGTGAGACAATTTCATTAAAAAAAATGTTGTACTTTGAAGCATAAAAACTATGGAATGATAAATTAGGAAGTTGTCGTAGTCAGTTCAACTCTTCAGAGGTGTATGCAGCCAACAGCTTTCAAGCAGTTTAAAAACCGAAAGAAGTTTTAATATTACTTTGTGTTAAGATTTTAAAAATGAAAATGTATAATTAAGACTGATTCTGTGTTATGGTTGCACATTAACTTAGAACTGTAAACGAGACACATTCTCACCAGCAGATGCATGTATATATAAAAAATAAATTCAGTCTGCCAAGCAAGAAAGATAAGCTAGAACGTCACCACTTGATGGTTTGCTTGTGGACAGATGGTGCCATAAAATGACTAGGCAGACAGCACAGAAGGCATGGACTCCCCCTTCACACCACGCAAAGGACTTCACCTCCCCTACCCCCACCCCCTCGTAGGCAGAAAGCCTTGTCTCCACTAGTAAAAGACAAACAAAGTGAAGACGTGAGTAAAAAGACTGGGAGATACACTGCTCCATGGATCAATAGCTTGCCAAACACAGGCAGTTGTTCAGGCTGAGCTCAACCCATGGATATATTGTGGATAGATTTTAGCAGTCAGAGAAGAAATATGAATAAAATTAAGCATTTGTACAACAGGAATACAACAAACTGCAAAACTGAATAAGCACATTTCCTCAAAAACACAATCTCCAGGTTTGTCTTTTGGTTGCTGTGTAATAATTTTCAACAAATGGCAACAAAGTGACAACACTAAACTAAACCCAGCATAATAACTTCAGAGGGGTATTTTTTGAGGGCCTCACGGTTTTCAGCAGGTGCCTCCATTGTTCTAAATCGATTACCTCTAGTCAGTCTGTGCTTAGAGTAGAGGGTATTGTAAATCAGCTTGGTGTCAGGCCAGATTAGTAACTGTAAAGAGCTGGGAGTGAGGTTTGTTGGCTGTTGTGGGCCTTTCAGTAGTTGACATAAGAAAGAAGCTGTTGCCTCAGTGCTCCATGACAGAGTAGCAACTCTCGTAATTGTTTCCAACAATACTTACTAAGGCTGGATTGTATAAGGATTTAATCTGCAAGACTGGTAGAGGAGCTCCACCAACCCGTTACTACTTTTCTGCCTTTTAAAGTATCTTATTGAAAAAATGGTGCATCATTGCTACCAATATTAGATCTTTTTTTAAATTTTGATCAAAGTTAACATATGCCTAGAGTTAACAGATGTTCAGTTTTGTCAAAATACGTATTTCTTTGTAATTTGCTGAGTAATCTGGATTGCACGTCCTGGTTTCATACTTCTGAAATTAAAAATTGGCTCTGGATGAAATAGCCAGGCTTCAACTATTGGCTATTAGTCATAGAAGTGTTCACTCACGGATGATGGTCCGTGCTTGTCCAATTGCCATCTTACAAGCAGCTCCTTATCTCACTACATCTGTTAAATGCAAATTTGCTTTTGAAGAACTGCCATGTCAGCCACAGTATTCTCTCAGAAAATAAAATCACTCTGCACAGACAGGGATATAGCTGTGGACTGCTTTCACTTTACTGCACAGAATGTAAAATATGTTTCCACGCAACCAATGTTTGTCTTCAGCCATAGCTAAAACTCATAGAAAAAAACAGTGTATTGGCACAATTTATTATTTTACCCTGCAAGAAAGCATATAAAATGCAGAGTAAACAGTCCATTGTGGTATGAAGTACAGAAGGACACAGGGAATGGTTAGACAAACTCAGAAGGCTGGGAAAAGCTCCTCCGATAAAATCTGGTGTTAGTAGTGGGAAACAGAAACTATGTACCTTATGGTGTGTAGTGCAAAGCATAGGGCTCCATTTAAAAAGAATGATGTCTTCATAAGAAATGTGTTTTTGAGGAACATGAAAGAAACATATGCTTTTTTGAGACCTAAAATAGTTTTAGTTGTTATTGGAAATGTGGACTAAAAAGAGGTTCACAAACGTCCTTATCCAGTTTGTGTTCATGTTTGTGCATTCGATTCCAGAAGGCTACCCTCTCAGTCCCTGTCTAACAAGTGAAAAAAGGCAGATCCTAATAAGCCATTCTGTCGTTCTGTCAGTCTGTGTTTCCCTCCATCCCTTGGCTTCCTCATCTCTTTCTCTCTCCCTGACCATCCTCTCCTTCTTTGCCTCTTAGCCCATCTAAGCCATGAGCCAGCCTGTTGGAGCAGATGGACTCATATATCCCCATCGCTCTCTAGAGCACTAAGGATTTAAAAATGTAAAAGAGATGAGTTTGAAACTGGCAGAGGCCAGTCGATAAAGAACAAGAAAAAGTAGGAACTCTCAGCTTTAGACCATGTTTATAAGGCAGGAGTAATACCACTTTGTTAAGAGTGATAACTTACACAGATGTGACCACGTGTCCTTGATCAGCACCAAACTCAACACTTGGCTCAGCATAAAATACTTATTTGACAAGTAAAGTAGCTTCATGGTAGCTTCAAAATTGTTTTCCCCCACAATATAATCTCAAAAGGGCCTTTTTTGCAATAAATATATCCAAGAAGATTTTTACAGTCACGTAAAGTTTAAATTAATACTACTACTACTACTACTACTAATAATAATAATAATAATAACAATAAAACCTATTCAGAATGAATAAATATACCTGAATAGTAGCAGCTCTAAACCCACAGAAAGCTGACTGGTGGCTATTTGCCACAGGCAAAAATAAATCAGGATGTTAGTTGGCTGTCACTGGAGGTTACATTAGCTAAAATGTGGAGTCAGGCCAGTTTTCCTCAACGCCTCACCTTAGGCCACCTTTCAGGTAATGAGAAAGTATCTAGATGGTGCATCTGTCGTCCTAAGGAAGATTCTGCTTTGTCCTAAATCTCTGCATGGCAGAATGACAGACAGGTGGAGTACAGAACAACGGGCCGACGAGGTTGTGAGCAGCGCAATCGATTGCCAGCTGACTGGCAAGGTCCATTATACTGACAGGCCAGAGCCACAACACGCTGACCTGCACTTCACCAATGTCCTCATTACTACCTATGAATCTCTCTCTGGGACCAATCTCTCTGGCCCTCCCCTCACTCTTCTTGCTCTATCTTCTCTACAGTCTCCCTGGGCAAAGCATAGAACAGAAATTCGCTCTATCAATCTGATGGATGAGTTTCAAAAGAGGCAAAAGCCACACCTAAGCCATTGCACTATGTTTAATGGACTAGGCCCGCAATAGATGCAGAATGAAGACAACAGAGACCTCTTTTTTTCAAGAAACTGCAGCCTAACTGTACATTTAATCTTGCTTTATCTTGAAGAAATTCAAAGAGTAAGCAAGGGAAAGCCTCTACCTTATTTAACACTTCACCCACCAGCAGCCTTTTCTTCTTCTTAAACTGAAATCTTTAGTCCTTGGTAAACTTATTTATACTCTCTTCCCTGCACAGACAGGATTTAACTGCAGCTGAGCCAGACTCCAGACTATCAATTACCACCAGGGTAGAGTTGCTGCTCTGTAGCTTAACCTACAAGACATGCATACACAACATGCATACAAACATTGTACTTTTACATTCAAATGACTCGAAAATAACAAAAAAGAGAAAATATGGGTTGAGTTTGAATCCTGAGATTTGAATGACTCATCAAATACTTCGCTTGGCAATTCATTCAATAAAAGAAATCACAGCAAGAGCTCATCCAGACATTCAATACGAGTACAAATGCATCCAATCAAGCAAACTGGCATTTAGATCTGAAAAGTCTTCTAAATTATTGGATAAATATAACTGAAGATGCCAGAGATGTAATCTTCAATAAATTAATTACTGCCATTTATGGAAAAGCACAGTCAATTATAGAAAGGTCACTTCAGACATTACACAGAGCAACTGAAATATGAACTTAAAATCTGAAATAACAGCAGGTCTAAAGCTAAGACTTTAATTATACACACACACATGTTCTATTATATATAAGAGGTGAGGAAATGTGTAGTTTCTGGATTTCAATATAATCCATTTGTATATCCATAGTATTTTGCAATGTGCTGAGAAAAAAAAAAGATTTTGTCAAATTCTTTCTGACATGTCATATTTTTTTTGACAACGATTAGACTAAACACCAGGCTCTTTCACATACAGTGAGGACAGGGGCCGACACTCACCTCATCAGATCCACCATGACACTTAAAGTGCCTGTGTCGGTTCAACAAATGATAAGCCGTCACAGCCAATTTTGCAGTCAACAAACTGAAGTCATTCTACAAACTGGTTAAACACTATTTTTTTTTTTAGGTTCTGTTGAACTTGCTTCAGCTGTTTTAACTTGAACGCATTTGTTTCAATTCTCAAAAAAAGGTGAATTGCCAGCCAGGAAACAAGAGTTTATCCAGATGGCCTACGCTAAAAAGCCTAAAAGAAAAACTCTCATGAGCACTAGAGCCTGCAATCTTATCATGCATGGTTTCTCAGTAGTCTGTTCATACAGCATTCAGAGCAAGACTGTGAAGTACGATCTAAGACAATGAATTCCATTCAAGCCATGCATCGACTCTAGTCATGACAGTAGCATGGTAATTATTAGAATAACTTATCTGGGTCAAAAAGCTAATAAATTTAAATTAACAATCAGCTAGAATCTTTGTAATGTACAACACTCTAAGGCATTAACAGTTCACCGTCAAACCACATAACCACTAACCTCATGAGACACTAAGCCAGGGGATTGTTATGCTTGTTGTCCAAAAAGTACAAAAATGTATGACACATTATTTCCTTCATACATAGAATTAGACTGTTTTACCAGCCAATATAAAAGACCTTTCCCTGATATAAATCCTTCAAAAGTATAAAAGAGAACTGGTTATCCATCTACTTCCCCTTTTCCTCAACCAGAACTCTTGTCTTACTTTCAGCCTATGAAGCCATGTCTCTCATGTTTACTAATGTAGAAGCAACCCCTTTATCAGGGAAGAGATTTGTAGGAAAGAGGCAGGGGATTAGCCATTAAATTACCAGGCAGACAGCATCCCTGCTCCAGGGTTGTGAAGCAGTAATCTCTAAGTCTGAAGAGTGGTGAAGGAGGGGGTTACAGATAAAGATTTTGGGATTGGTACTGTGGAACTCCAAACTGTGCGCAAGTTAAATATAAAAGGCTGATTTTCTGCCAGGCAAGTTCTCCCTTTAAATTATATGGTAAGTACTTTTTTAAGACCAAGCCACATTGTTGTGTCTTTTTGTGTTTTGATGTTTGGTTAAGTGGCATCACCAGTGAGCCCAACACCAAACCCAACAGTGCAAGACTTTGAAAACTTTTAAAACGAAATGATATAGCTAGGCAGGGCCAGTGGAATAAAATTTCAGTGGCTATGCTCATGGTTCTTGTACCGTCACCTCAATGCCCTCCCTTAAACAAGCAGCGCTTTCCTCAGAGAAACCCCCCGGACACAAGAATGTTTCATCAACGCCACAACCCCCCAGCATCTTTACCAGGCCGCAGTGGGCCAAGAGGCGCTGCACAGGCAGGCCATAAATAAGTCAGGCGTTATAATGAAACCAAATGAATCTCAATCCATCTTCACAAAATAAGCAAGGGAATTGAGAATTCTGTAGCAAGATGAGACAGTGCCTATGTGTGAGGACTAACTACCCTACAAAATTTAAAAAAAAAACCTGTACACTCAGATGCAAGTATGACTACATGTAAGTCTACAAATGTCTAGCCAAAGCTGTGAGGGCTTATTATTCCATTAAAAGTGACATGAGTGGGCTGAAAAAGGAAGGGACAGGAGGGCTGGTAAAGTAATGAAGTAGAATGTCAGGTTTTAGTGTGGCATTTGAAGAAATCGGGATTCTGAGCAAACAAGGGAGCTGGTATAAATCAGACACTTGATTATACTTTCAGAGCAGAACACCAGATAAATCAAGCCAAGCTTTGTCTTACTATTGTTAAGCATCAAAGTCAACCCTAATCATCAAAAAGGAAAACCTCCAACCTTTAATTCCCTCTGATGGTAGTCCCCAAACAGATTATTCTTTCCTTTAATAAAAAAAGCATCTAATATAAAACAAATAACAGTGGTGCAAAATCAAGCAGGATAATCATATGCAGCAAAAACAGTCATTTTCCAGTTTTCAGAAAACAACCTTATTTATGACAGAAGATAAATTCTCACGGTCACAGTATGTTTCCTACCTGCAGCACCGCACAGATCACAAATAAAAAAACATAAGCTCCGGCCTTATCAGACTTTAGGAGTACAAAAAAAATTCAGCTGCCCCTGGAAATGGAGGCAGTTTCAATCAATGTGGAGGCGTAATGGGATGATGCGGAATTGAAATGAGTTTTGTGCAAGGAGGGAAATGTCCTCACTGACAAAGCGGATTTGTGTTCCCTTTGAGAAACCCATAGCTATAACTCGCAGAGTTACGGTTTAAATGAAAAGTGCAAGGCTACGAGCACAAAACAGACCTCTGATGGCTTGCTATAAATGGCCATAAAAGATGTGTATGCAATGAAGTAAACACTATAATATTTATTGTAAAAAGGGACAGACAAGGAGAAACGGAAAGAATTTTTTAAACAGCTTTAAAGAGACAGTGAGTTAAAGCTGTCAGGCCAAATATGCAGGACAATTTCCACTCATCACCTCAAAACAACAAAAATAAGATCACCTTACCTAAAATAAACCTGTTTTCTAATTTAGATCTGATCTTGTGTCAAAACCCTGATATGTGTTTAGCAAACCTGTGTAGAAGTCAAAGGATTGACACAGACCTAGTTTAATCAAATGAGCTCTCTGCTTGGGGCAGCCGAGAAAAGAATTCTTGTCAAAACACTGATGATTGTAGTCGTAAAAATGGCCTTTTTTTTTTTTTTCAAAAAACCTTTGCATCAGCACCCGTCAAAACAAATGAAAGACTGGATGAAAAAAAGAAGTGTCACAACTGAAACTAGAAAGTGACTATCAGAACCACCAGGACATCACACGGCAGTGGCCACTGATTGACATCACACATTATGCATGATGTATCTGGCACGCTCATAAACGCAGAGCTGTGTAAACATCGTATTTAGTACAGCACGCAGGATTGACAATTAGACCTTGTCATCATAAAACAAGTACCTATGACCTTGTCAACATCAAGCAACAATTCCTGACACACAGCAAACTGTAAATCCCCCCCACCGCTGTCATTTTAAAGTTGTCACTTCAGTTTCGGCATCAAAGCTTTGAACTTTATTAATCCAACAAAGATGCTGGCTTTTTACTTACAGTGTGTGTCATGGACAAATGTCTGGCTCAACTGACACAGTCGCCTTCACAGACATTGATCTGTGATTGTGAGTAACTTCTTTCATGTTCCAACAAGGATCAAAGCGATTGAGCAGATCCATCATGCCTTAACAGGCCTTTACACATCACCCAAATCACTGATGATGAGAAAACAAGTTCTACGGAAAAATCCATATGCTCAGCACCATAATTACTTTTGAGGAATCCAATGGTGGAGAGGAGGTTTAAATGACTGACTGTTCCTTGTGGAGTAATTTATTTCAGAACGGCATCAGCCCAGACAGCTACTTAAAAACAGATATTGTGTATCCAGTAAAGAGAAACCGTGCACAAGTGAACGAAGGTATTCCTCAGGTAACGTCCAAGTCATCACTTACTACATGTTTGAGACATCACTAAAGAAGAAGTGGCTGAGACACAGTTGTAAAAGAGAAATGAAGGCTCTGTGGCCAGCATAGTGGAGGGGAAGGAGGACAACCTTTAGTTCACACAGTGCAGGCTGAACTGTCTTTGTTTGCTCAAATGACCACAGCAGACAGCTTTTTTGTGTGTTTGTTTTTGCTACTGCGCAGCTGAACAGACACATTAAAAGTACCTTCCATCTTGAGTTTTCTTTTCTTTTACCCTCATCTGGGTTGCCATTTTGTGTTAAGACAAACAAGGGCGAGAAAAAGTTGCCCTCTTGAATCATTAACAAAGAAACAGAACAATAAATGAAAGACATTTTTACACAGCTAAGAGATAAAAACAATTTTCAGTGATCCACCAATGGGGAAGTACATCTTTTTTTTTAAAGGGCAAACAACTAAAAAGCATGTTGTCCACATTGTTTTTTAGAATGCTTACGGCAGCTTTGGTGGCAAAGAACAAGACACAAAAAAAGATATTTTCTCTCAGACATTCACTCCTTGTATTGAGCAACAAACTTACTGTGAAACAATTGCCACATTATTTGTGAGCCAGAATAAGAACGCTATCCAAAAGTTTGTCATACGAGTTTATACAAGTTTTATGTTGTAACTAAAAATGACAGAATACAAACACAAAAAATGAAGTATAGAACAAAAAAATGGTTACAGCAAAAGGAATTAAACTTGTAAATCACACAAAGAAACTTTTATAACAGAATATTTTTTTGAGACTGAGACTCGTAAGATTTCAAAGAACGTCATAATTTATGACCTCCAAAAGTTCTCCTCTACAATTATCCAAGATTTCAAAGCTTTTCAGTGTCTCCACCTCACAGGAATTTGTCTAGCTGAAATTTTACCCTCTAGATTGCCCACAGAGATAAAGACAACTGGAAAAACAGGTTGTTTGGCCTCAGAGTACGGCCTAATGCAGTGGAACGGCAGGGTGCCTCACCTTAGCAGCGGTAGCTAGGGGACGTTCTATGGCCCCTCTATTCAAAGTCCTCTGAATACGTAGGGGAGGGCTTGCACCAGACAGGGCAATTTGCCAAAAGCCAGCCAATAGAGCTAAGCCAAGACGAGGTTAAACTATTGTTTTGGCTTCACAAGCAAGAGTGAGCAAGGACAAAAGTAACAGAGACAAAAGAGTCGTAAGAAAATACCTGACCACTCAAGTGTAACACATCAACTTATTTTGCTACTTTTACTATGAAAGGAAAGTTGTGAAAGGCATGTCGAGAGATAAAGAGCAACACATACCGGAACAGGAATATCTGGAGAATAAAGCTCAGACTGCCTTAAAGAGGTCAGTCAGTTTTAAAAAATGCACCTGTGCCCAGCTTGTTTAAAGAAGCAGTTCCTTTATCTGATCAAGTTCTAATAACTAACTTACCTATGCATGTCAAGAAGGTCCACTTAAAAAGAAATCCTTTTCATTCCTTTTCTATTCTGAGGCACTTATTCCACAAAAAAGTATCCGAATCCTACAAAAGAAAATCCAGCAGTATCCACAAAAAGATTATCCCTGAGTGATGTCTTATAAAAAAAAAAAAAAAAAAAATCTTTATGAGAAAAAGTAGTCCCCAGCTCCTCCTCAGTTATTCCATTCACAGCGTTTCATTAAATGTTGTCTTTTGGTTCTCCAGCAATAGGTTTCCAGCTGTGGCTGTAGAGCAGAGCGGCTTGGGGAGAGATCCTTCAGAGTCAAAGCTTGTTCACACACTGAGAAGGAGTTCAGGGACTGCCCAAGAGAAGCCAAACCCACACATGTGATGTCACTGGTGTCAAGTTTCAGTTTTAGGAGGGAGGAGGTTGTAGGGTCTTACCTTTTTGAATGCTGACCAATGAGAAACCATTCTGTAGTTCACCTGAATGTAGAAAAAAAAGGAAAGCCTCAAGGTACACGTGATCTATGTGCAGCTTAAAGACTCCATTATCTTTTGTTCCAAGGAGAGTTTGCTCATGCAGGTTAATCATAAACCTGGCAAAAATGTCTCGAGTGCTGGTTTTAAATGAAAATACTGGATACACTTCAAATCCTATTAGCTTGGACCATTATTGCTGAAACTTAATAGGTTAACAAAGCATGACCTTGAAATAAGCAAACATTCTCAGGGGACTGTGATAATATATGTCCGGCAACATGTTTTGTGGATAATGAAACTGCTTCAAAAATAATTTGGGCTTCTTCCTCTATCTTAGAAAAATAATAAAGGCGTGTGGGGATAAATATGCAAATCCTTATTCTTAAATCGGCAAGGCTTTGGGTACACACATACAGTTTTCGCAAACACACTGTTTCTCATCCCCTCTGGTCAAACTCTGCTAGCCATGGAGCTAATCATCCACAACAGATGTTCAGAAATGTTCAGTCGGATTTATGACGAAGCTCAGAGGAACAGCCAAGTCAGCCTCTGGTGCTGTTTTTCTCTTCCGTCCTACAAGGACAAGGGATTGCACTGAGAGAGGATGTCAGCACAACAATTCTCTTCCCCCAAAATTCCCTGGCGCTCCGAGACTCACCATCCGAGACGACTGTGCCTTAATAGATCACAGAGCCTTGGGACCTCAGGGGAGAGTTTTGCTCATTTATCCCCAATAATACTGAGCGGACTGTAACTTGACTCATCCAGCAATGCTTGAACTATGTTTCATCCTCCACATAATGATGTTTTTTTATGTATCAATAACACACTGATACTGTAAGCCACCTAGACTGAGACAAATATTTTAGGATGAGACAATATATAACATAGTGTTGCCTTAATGATCAAATAGTGCATACAGATTCACTGGGATACAATGACAGTGTAAATAAACAGCATTTTAGGAATGTTCAAAACATTAACACAACAAAAGACATTTATTTTTTTCACAAAGGCCTCCATTAAGAGCACCATTGTTGATTCAGTTACTGATTTAAACACTGCTGAGGGAAATGGTGAAATGCTATGTGTTCTACATTTCTCTTTGTTGTCAACAGTGGGAGACAGTCTGGTATACGGGACACTCTAGATCTGTGAACACAACAGACTTTTCATCACGAAGACAGAAAATATTGTTTTGTCTTTAAAATTTGCTTCACTTTAGAGCAAATGAGAAGTGGGTTATCTGATTAAAAAGTAATTCAGTTCTTAACAGCCTAAAAATAGAAATATATTCTAGCTGCATGTGCTGCAACAATCCAAAAAGGAAACGGGGTACTTAGGAATGCACAGTGGACAGGAACTTCTTAAACTCAACAGCTATTTGCAAAAGAAAGAAGAGCCAATCTGTAGTTTTTTGTAAACCTCTCAGTTCATTACAAACTCATAAGATTTGAGGAAATCTGCTGGAGAATAATGATTACACCCACACACTCCTGATGAGAGGGAAATAAGTATATTAGTGGGTGTAAACTGATTGTGCCAAATCAAATGTCACATGAATCTGAGATGAAAATTTCAGAACAAGCTGCACTTTAGTAATAGATGGAAGCAAAAAGATTATTGGCTGGTGGTCCAACTAGCAAAGTGGGAGGTAAACTGTGTCAGCTGCACAACATAAGCCATTTCATTTCAAGTATAATACCATTTTAGTGCAATGTAAAACTCAAAAACATAGATGGATCTGGGACGTAAATCCTGATGCAAGTTTTAAACTGTTGCCTAAAGGTAGGTTTTGTAGCTCAGGCAATTTAAAGATCTCTACTTTGCCCCACCCCTTCATGAGCTTCAATGAAGTTGGAAATACCCCCGTACCAAGACTGAGAGTTTATAACTTTGTAGCCACCAACCATCTCCCACTCATTAGACTTAAGGAAAGTTGACAACCTGTTAAGACTGAATCCCAATTTCCCTCTTTCCTCTAATCTTTAGCCTTAACCCTATGTTTTGTGCATTAATGTGAGGGAGTAGGGATTTCCCAACTCTTTTTGTTATGTATGACGGAGGTAGAGGAGGGTCATATGTCAAAAATTTCAAATCACAATTTTGTTACTGTAAAATCACATTTGCAAACTCATCACTAGTTTTAACATTGCTTTATAACTTTATTTATTTTTTTGTTAAGTTACTAAATAGTCCAACCAAACGTTCCCGATGTAAAATGTAAAGATAATACCCACAAAGTAATAACCATAAAAGACAAATGTCACAGAGTAGAGAGGCCAAATAACAATAATGAACAAATTTATATCAGTTTCTGTAATTTTCCAACTTGTGCCAAGTACAATTGACACTTAACAAACATATTTAAAAAATGAAAGTGCCCTAGTCATAATACTATGCTCCTTTTGCTTTGACAGATTGTCAACACATTCTAATCTTTAACAATTTAATATTTTTATATCGCCACGCCCAGGTGAAGGGGTAAAGCTTTCTGGCCCTTCAAATGAAAAGTTTTAACAAAGGGATATGAGCTGCACTAGCAAAGTAATGCACAAACGTAAGTATTTTTTCATTAAAAACATTTTTTTGGTCACAACAACCACTAATGACTAGTGGTTCTGTGACAATCAATGACTATCACAATTTAATAGTGGAATATTTTAACCAATACCTTTCAAGACTTAAAAAAGGACTAAGGTATAGTTTAAGGAGTAACATTACATTCATTCAAGCTAGTCAGCTAACAATACCCATTAAAAACTAGAGAAATCTTGATTCTGCTGTTTTATTGTGGCTTTGGGGTTAAAGAATACATAAATCAAACCACAGAAACTCAGCTCCGCTGTGGTATCTACAGTGATCATGTAGGGTTCAGCACTGGCTGCTGTAGGATGGGATGAATCACATTGGCCCTGGGCTTTATCAATATAACTGTCTGCACCAAGTCTATCTGCACCAAGTCTGCAAAAGCCTTTAACGAGGTTAGGCTTTGAGGTAGGAAAATAAGTTTCTTGCTGTCAGTTCAACAGAGCATTGACAGAATGAATGATTCTCCTCACATTAGAAAAATATGCTTCAGTATTTTTTTTGAAACACTGCAGTTTACAGTTGTCTAAAACCATCTGTCTTAATCTATATTTCAACTAATCTATATTATCTAAAATAATGTAATTCTGAAAATCCTTTAAAAGGAATTCAAACAGTTGTGCACTACTTCCTCATTCACAGGGGATGTTGTCAAACAATACTGGCTGCATGCCAGTGAAAAAATGCTGACCTGTGTCATAAACACTGAGCTGTGAAAGTCAGTGTGCTGCTGTTGCTGATGGGCTCTTTAGAGTAGCACTATGTCATCATGTCCAGAGGCGCAGCTGGGCAGCACCTGTTAGTTTAACATTCCCAGGCAATTTGCAATGTACTGATGGTTGGTTACTGCCACTAGTTTGTTGGCTAATTTACTTTCACGGTGCAATTGGAGGAATTCATGTAGCATGCATGGACTACACTTTATAAAACTTAGAAACATGGGTTAAGCGTATTTGCAAATTGGGAAAGTAACATTTAACCTCACCCTGAAATCCAGAATGAGATGAGTTACAAGGATACTTTAGGCCAAGCATGAAGCATAAGTAAATATCTAATTATACCTAATTACATATAATTTTCTTGATGCCAGCCACCAAATTATAATTCATTAATTCAGACATTAAAAAGTGCTGCATTTGCATAGAGTATCTAGTTATGACATAAAATGGTTATCAAGGATGGAGAACTGGATCCTTTGCCAAACAAAAGTGGTTGAAAATGAGCTTCTGAACATTGTACATTTGTTCAACATTGTCAAGGACACACTTTTGGTCTTGATTTTTTTTTTCTTCCCCTGGACTGTCTGCAGATAAGACTGGCTCCGCACTGAGCGGGAAGGTGATGGTACAAAGTGACAGAAAGGAAAAAAAATAAAAAGGACAGTGGGGAAAAAGGACATAAAACATAGATAAGATTGTGATTTAATGGTTCTGACCTTCAGCGAGAGCGAGCATGTGTACGTGCCAGTAAAGACACGTATGTGGAGCATGTGAATCTGCAGTCTCTGTGCATCCCTGGCTCTATAAGTATCTATAGAGGAGGCGGCCGTGCCTGCATGCCTACGCGAACTTGTTAGTAACAGGCAAAATGAGAAAACAGAAAGAGGCTAAGACAGGAGAGGTAAAAGTGAAAGAGAAGGAGACCTCTATTCCTTCTTCTCATTGAAAATCAAAAACAATGAGCGCTCTCCATTACACTGTGTTGCTGACAACTGGCAGGGCGCGCTCTCGAAGGGGAACAGCAGAGCATGCTACCGAATGCATGAGACAAATCATTTTTATCTGAGAACCCGGCGGGTATTGACAAACCGAGGATGCATTTAGATAGCCCAATTAAAATGGGGAAATGAAGCAACATTGAAGCACTTTACAGCACTGTGCCCCCTCTCTGCCCTCAGGGGGTGGGGCACCCTGTGCAACGTGAACCTCTACAGCGACATTCTTCCTTTACATATTACACTCGGTGACAGAGTATGGGGATGGTGGAGAAAGCAAAGAAGCAGGTGGCTCAGAAAAGTCGCTTTGAGGTGAAAAATGGAATATGAGAGGAGGTAATATTTGTGAGACACAATAATGAGCCCAAGTGACACTGCATCATTTATATTTCATCTTCTTGCATGCTTAAATTTTGCACAGCTCTCCTTGGGAGTAATAGTGACTGCTTTAGCAACAAGGAGATGCTCAAAAATATAAAGCAGGGTCAAGACCTGCAGGCAAGACAAGGAATTCAATACACTTCTCCGAGTTCAACAGGAAGCTGGCAATCAATGATATGGAAATCGCCTCTATGTATTCAGATGTGCTTCAGCAGGTGACCTTTAATGTCATCCACTTCCTCATACTTCTTTCCTCGCTTGAGTACGACTCCCACTGGTTTAATTTTCAGATCACTATTTGTCTTCATGATCAATGATCATTTCACTGAGATTACAGTCAAGTGCATTTTTCAAAAAGATATCTCGGCACTGGCAAGCACACGGAAAAATTCCATTCATCAGACTCCTTCAAGTATGTTAAAAGGTTACAAGACCAAGATATCTTATGATGCCTCACCTTCTGTGTGGGAGGAGTGAGAGTGGTAGCCAAAGCAGACCATTTCCTTTCCCCATAAAAAATCTCAGACTAATGCTGTGGTATGCTGTGAGCAGCTGTTCAGCAGTTTTACATTTCACAGGGTGCAGTCAACACATCCACAAACATGCAAGGTCTTTCCACAATGTCCCCTGTTTTGTGAAGCCATTGTTGATGTAAAAACTGATTCTTCTGCCTTGTTTTAGAATTTTCTCCTGATTTTCTGGATGGGTTCTTTTGATTTCAGGTTTGCAAAATACTAGAAGTGGGGGTTACAATCTATTTTTAGATGCATCACATCTAACATGGACAATTTTGAGTCAATGTTTCAAAAGTCAGTTTTGTTCAAGTTAATCTGTGCTGCCACTAAGAAAGTCAGCCGAGTAGTTGCTGCTTGTTGCCTTTGTCCTAGTACAGTTGCCATAGCTGCTGCATTTGTAACATTTGCTGGGGATTTCACATCTTTTTCATTTTTTCTTCACTGTAAGTAATAGCTGAAGTTCTCACCACATGACTGTCTTCAGTAATGACTTTGAAAAGCTTATGTATAAAAAACCACAATGTTAACTGCATTAGGTTTTCTAAAGTGTTTCCAAGGCTAAGTTAGCATCTACGGATGCTAACTGTTGGTCAGTAACCTGTATAGTGTTTTTTGGCATATGGTACTGGGCACTCTTTAATATTATATATATAAATCTGTTTTATATAAAATAAGACATAGCCATTTCAACTTATTGTAAGTTTGTTTTGCATTTGTGCCTGCATTTCAGTCACAATGCAGCCTCTTTAACTGAAATTTAACAAAATTGTGAGGTGCCTAAAGAGTCACACCCTTACAAAATAATGACAGCATTTTCTTCCAAAACAGTCTGTCAAAACAAAACACGCAATTTACATTTGGCCTCACTATAAAAACAAGAAAGATGCAAAAAAAGTAAATAAATAAAAAAATGCACAACTACAAAAAGCTACTATTTTATTGTTTAAAACATATTTTATTAAAGGAGATATTCCAGCTGAAAAATGGGCATATAGGTACAGTATGACCCAAAAAAATAAAAACATACAATTTGCTCACAAACATATAATGTTTGAAAGAAATGTTCTGTCAGTAGCTCAGATGGGGCTAGTATGCCATGTGCAGAGGAGACTTTGATAAATCTAAAAAGCTTTCTGTGAGAGGTTTCTAATAAAAGCCCCACAGAGCAGTCTCTCATAACCAGTGGAGGCTACACTTTGTCTCTGACAGGACAGGCCTCCAGATGCTTTTCCTCATTAAATTTATGGCTCAAACAGAGGACAAGGTGTTACAGTAGCACTAACGTAAAAAAAATAAAAGAAGGCAAGAGGAAGGGGGGCTTGACTGGCTAAAGTAAATAGTTACAATTGCTTTCTATGTGTGCTCAGTTTCATGTTTTAAATCACAGATGGTTTTGTAGGGTTTTCACATTTCTATGAGGCTTCCAACAGTTGTTTTTAAATTAAGCATTTTGCCAGAATAATTTGCATTTGGCACATAGAACGTTAAACCAAAACAAAAAGTAACCCTAAACCTAAAACCACAAAATCATATTCAACATTCTTAATAGTTCTTAAAGGCAAATCTCCAAAGACCTGTTTTGCAGAAAGATATATCCTTTTACTGGAATAAAAATTATAAAGAGACAAAGATTATCTAGTTTTTGGACAAATGCGAACCAAATTCTTGCATAAATGACTGGAAATGGGCTCAGTGCTACCAGCTTTTAAATATGTAAATAAATACTTTTACAAATGAAAATAGCATTGCTTGAAGGAACGATTTATTCCTCACCGCACTGCATGACAAAACATTATACAATGATTTTGCTTGATCTGTTACTTCTCAATGTGATGGGGATGACTCTCTGCTACTACCACACCAGACTTTAGCTCAATAACTGCCTCAGTTACAGCCCTTTATGTGTTTGCTACAGTCAATTAGCAAAATCAGGGTCAACAAACTTAAATCAGGTTGACTCAAAAACTTAATCAGTTGTAGATGTACATCCAGTGGTTAACTTTTGAGAATTTCATTAAAACAGATCAAGTGGTTCATGAGATATTTTGTTAACAGAGAAAGACAAACACATGCACACACACACACCACCCCTACACAGAGAATCACATGACTACCCCCATGGCAGCAGATTATATTAAAATATCAAATGATGTTGGTCAGACTATCAATAAACATTCTAATATTTCTGTGAACTGTGATTTCCTTCTTTCATGTACTGACAGTTCTTCTAAACTTGAAACCTCACAAACATACTTTAGGATTTGCAATATCTTTTTGCCAAATCTACATCAGCTATGACGTTCCAACTCAATGAGAAAAACCTAGAAATGTGCTGCAAATAAATAAAAATCCTCCAAGTCAACAAAAACATACATAGCTTTCATGCCATCAGCACCACACACACACACACACACACACGCTTTCAGCAGATGAAAAGCCTGTCAAATGAAAGAGTAATCCATCACTTGTGCCATTTTGCATTTGCAGGGTCTCTTTCTTCAACAATGGCTTGACTGACAGCAAAAGATAAGGGCTTTCTGTTGACCAAAACAACGGCAACATCATCACTCTATAGCTTAAAGGCAGAAAATATATGTTGGTGTTTACTATAAAAATTAGTATTTAGGATCCCTGATTTCAACAGCAGACGGGAAAACAAGCAAACTAAAAGATTTGTCACTGCACTAGTATCTGTATATGCATTACATTATATGTTTAAAAGTTTAATTACACTTTGTATAAATAAAACAACTGACTTTCAAAGCTCATCAGTAATCCAAGCCTACATCACAGCTTATAGGAAATCTTAGTGCTTTTCTCCTCATTAACCATTCATAGCAGTAACAAATGGACTTCAAGTGACTAAAAAGCAATCCCAAAATAATTAAGGCAATGAAATATTCAATATAAAACTTCTTATTATAGCACCAGTGCCTCATAAATTTATGAAGAATACAGGAGTGGATTAATTTGAGTGCTAATGGAGAAGAAGACCAGCCATTTTACTTTGTTCCAATTTAGCTTCATTTTACTAAGAGTTACACTTTCTACAATGTATCTCTGGGAATTCTGCTTTGGCATATCAGATGAACTGCCTTCAGGTCTAATCTTTATAAAATACATTTGTGTCCAAAGAAGCCAGCTAATATGACAAACATGAGAGATAAGTGCTCCATGGGGGAGAGTGCTGAATGTGTTTTTTTAATGCCCTCCATGCTGTTTTTACCTTTTGATGGGAAGGTTTTATAAGCATTCAAGTGTTAAATTGTGGGGCTGTTGCTAAAACAGAAACAAAACAGAAAAGCAAAAAGCCTGTACCTTAGAAACACAAATACCTGGAGACTGGGGAAAATTCCAGGAGATCCCTTTTAAAGTATGTCCCTACCCAATGCAGACTTCGTGTTTCAAACAAATCCTGAATATATCTTTCCACTATCTGACTTTGACTGGAAAGTTTGTAAAAGTTTTGAAAAGATGATAAAAAATGTCTTGCCAAATTGTCTCACGTGTATATTTTGCCTTTAGCATGATGTCAAAGTTAGGTAGGACCTCTGGGGCTTTCACAGTCAAACCACACCAAGTGTCAGACTGCTCTAAAATATCAGATGATAGTGTCATTAATGAGAATGACAGTTCAAGAAAACAATAAAATGTATTGTAGCACTTCTTTTTTTTTAATATTCAAAGAAAATGCTGATAATCTGCATTTTTAAAACTGTGAGTAAAGACATATTGGTCAATCTGGCAGTTATGCATTTTCCCAAAACTCGATCATCTGCCTAATTTAAAACATACTGGGGTTAAAGTCAGTGGCAAAGGTCTTGTTTTTGTTTCCATTTAACACACAAGTAAACACAGTAAAGTCACAAAGGCGATGAATTATATGGGTTCCTATCAAGACTAGTTAAGACATTCTAGCAAAAAAGTTGACAGGTTTTTATTTTTATTATTAGGTTTCACATTAAGAGTGTCTATAATAGGCATGACAAATGGATCTGCATTCCTAGAGGTACTAAATTCCATTAAGGCTCCCCACTGTCTGACGCACAAGCATGGAATTAAGTGGGCCACCATGTTTGTCACACTAAAGCACCCTGGCGTAAGCTCACCTCCCCAGCCTCAAATCAAATATTTTAGGCAAACGTCAAAACAATACTGTAGGTCACACATCGGGCATTACTACCCAGGAAACACATCACATCATCATGGTCACTGATCAGACTGTAGGAGGTGCAGGATGGTTTAAAGTTAGACAGCTGAAAGACGTACATCTGCTGTATTCACTACTCTCTGCTTCGCTCTATGCAGCTGATCCCTTCGAACTTCCCCAAACTGAAATGGTAGTGAACCATGATGTAGCGTCTTCTGGTGCATTTTACCTGGTGTACATTTATAAAGCTGTCTTCTGCTGAGAAAATGTTTAGATCACTTTTCATTCCAATTAAGTTTTGTCGCTGCAGTTATTTCTCTGACAATGTTAACAGCAGCAGTGTGGTGCACAAACGTCTCCTCTTGGAGTGACAAAGGGCCTGGTAACACTTGTCTTTTCAATGTGACCTTTGTGTTTCAACGTGACAAAGCTGCAAACACCTGACCACTCTGATGTTTCCACGTTTGACTAAATGTGACCTGTGTGTATGAATCTTTAGCTAGGTCTGCATTCCTAAAGTATATAATTATTTATATTTTGTTCTGACCTCCCTGGCAATATGAGTTATATTATTAACAAATAGTTTAGTTGTATGAATATCTATGCTTTGCTTCTGTATGCTCAACAGACAAAGATAAGTCCCACCATGTATAAAAAAAAGATCAAAGTAAATTTAATAAAAATGTTGCCCTACTCCTGAAAAATACAATTTTATGTCTGTCAATTTAATGTGGATTACAAAACAGATAAATGTTGCGGTCATGGGAAGAACAAGCCAACCATTCAGCCTAAACATTCACACCAAGTGACAATTTAGAGTTACTAATTAACATAACATGCATGTTTTTGGTCTGTGGGAGGAAACTGGACTACCCAGAGAAAACCAACACATAAATGGGGAGAACTTGTGACCTTCTTGCTGTGAGGTAACAACTCTAACCACTGTGGTTATAAAATCCAAAGTGTGTCCAAAAGTCCACATATGAACCTGCAACCTTCTTGCTGTGAGGAGACGGCTCTCACCACTGTGCTGCCAGACTTACAGTGTGGATATAAAATCCAAGTTGTGTTCAAAGGGTCACATTTAAAACGTTTGGTGTTTTCTTTTCTTTTCTTTTCTAATATTTTTTCATACAAACATACTTCAGCAATGGCTTCTTTAGTTTTTAATAACACTTGGACATGTCTTATCATGGTAACTGTGGAACCTAAATATTTTGCAATATTTAGGTCAGAAAAAACAAAAACAGTATTTATTGCCAGAATATGGTAGCTTTGCATGGACTTTAAACTCTTATTCATGCCACATCAGTGCGCTGATGAACAACTGCTAATGTGTGCATCAAGATGCAGCTTAGAAAGTTCCCAAAACATCCTCACAGACTGCTCATTTTATGTCTACATATAACTATTCTGTACAGGTGTTTATGAATTTGTGGCCACCACAATAAATTGTATAGTCAAATGAATTTATAGGAAAATAAAAACTATTTTAGAAATCACAAGTCAAATTTTCCTGAGGAGAGGCTTTGGTATTGTGTTACCAGATGGCCAAGACTTGTAGGCGGACAATCTATCATGAGCTACAATGTCCATTGCTGAATTAAACTACCCCCATCTCCCTACGGTGACTATGGAAATTAGTTTACATGTCAAAAAGCCTAAAGTAAATTGGCAATTTAAATCAAGTAGCAAAACAGTAACCAACAAGTGGGGAAATGAAGACACCCCCTGAGGCAAAATATGACTAAAATTTTCAGCAGCAAATCAGTCAGCCGTAACAGCTCTTAAAAATTAAAACTGACAATGGTTCAACATCTCTACATCCAAGACAGCTAATATCTAATAAACAAATCTGGAGTAATACTTGAATGTGTTTTATCAGTTGAATAAGCCAGGCACACTAGCTGGGCTCACAGTCTCATTGTATAGGTCTTTATAGGTTTTTATTTTCTGTACATTCTTTAGCTCATATAGCTAATTAACTGTAAAATCTCCAACAAGTGTGGAGGTTTTTCTTTCTTTCTTTTTTGAGGACTCAATACTACAGGTTTCCATTAGCAAACACAGCAGTAAAATCCAATCAATACACATTATCGGCTCAGTGAGGACCAGGATTTGAAAGAAAACAAAAAAAAAAACGCCTTAATGGGAAATCCTTTTGAACTCCTTGAGATGTGAAATGAACGTTTCCTGTTAACTCTACTTCAAACCCTTTATTCATAATTTATGTCAAATGGAGACCACACTATAATATTCAGTGGAAAAGGCTAAATGACATTGGTTTTCCACGGACACAGCACCCTAGTTAAGATGAAAGTAATCATTGCCGACAAGAAATTACAAAAACATGCTGTGACCTTTCAAGTATGAAGGGGAAAGGCTCTGTATACATTTACAAAATGTGAGAGGACAGTAAGAAAATTCCCATCACAGAAATTGGGGTGTGACTAATGGGTTGTGAAAGAGCTGGTCTGTAACCTGAACTCCAAAATAATCTTGCTCAAGTCTCCACGGCCACTTTGGGGGAGCAGTGGGGGAGTTGACAAGGGGAATGGAAGACCACCTGCACATCCAGTGGAGCCAGCCCTGTACTGGCACCACCATTTGTTACGCTCTAGATTCCCATTACTTCACAGCTAGGTTGGCTGGGAAATCCATCTCCTGGTGTCATGTTTATCAAACTTCAATGCAAACTGCAAAGGTGGGAGGATGACTGAAGAATCACAGTGGCACAAAAAGCAATCAAAGGGAAAAGATGTCTCTCAGTGAAAAAAATATATGAGCTTCCTTAGCGCTTGTGTTTTGTAACTTAAAACCTAATGCACTGGGACTGGTTATCATCTTGTGGTTGACTTTAACTTCTGAAGATGAATATATGATCCAGTCATCCCGAAGGACAGGTTAACATTTGTACAATATCTGAAGAAATGTCCTCAAATATCACCTTGCAAAAGTGGGATGGAGTGTCTGACTACTGAAAGCATACTACCACTGCAATATTTGAAGCTCGCATTATATGCACTGTAACAAGTATTGTGCAAAACTAAAATTAAATAGGCACTTGACGAACACTGAAAGCTGCTAACTGAGGTGTTAAATATAAGAAAGCAGCAATACCAACAATGGTTTGAATGCCAGCTGTGAAAATCTGCTGAAAGTTAAAAAAAAAAAAATTGACCTCCAAAAGGTTCATTTGAATTAATACCTCTGAAAAAGTATACTTTATAAGACTTTCCAAACTTAATTTTAGGTATCTTATTTAAAATAAATCACCCAGAAACAAACATGCAATTAGATAGCTAAAAAGCAGTTATTATAGTAACTGATTTATCCATCCATCCATCCATTTTCTTTACCCGAAGGGGAGCTGGTGCCTATCTCCACAGTAACTGATTTATAATTCACCTAAATGAATTCTCAAACAGTAGGTTAGTAGTTGAAGTAGAGGTAGGCCAATGGATTGTTGGGCTAACTAATTAGGCCAACCTCTGAAATAATCTGCTTTGGCCATGCCTGAGCATACTAAGCAGATTTAGAGATAGGTATATCTCTGGGTACTGCAGTGTTATTACACTTGACTCCATGCCTTTGCTTCAAGCATGCTTTTTTTGTAAAGACAACAATAGCTGACCTCAAAGGAAGCTGACTGGAATAATAAGGCAACTTTAGTATTTCTTTGATAATAAAACCTTTTTGAGCATCAGGCCGTCTACTCTGGACACACCCTACTGTAAGCAAAAGCTTTAATTTTGTTTTAAATCACTGTTCACTTTCTTTTTGAAAATCTAGTAAATTGTGTGTATTAATATTAAACTCTTAAATTTATGTATTAAAAACAAACAAATCAGCTCCAGAATCAGCCATTGGCTGCTTTGATTTTCCTACATAATCAGTTGACCTCTAAGTAGAAATCTCAGATTGATAAAACATGCCTACAACAAAAGAAAAAATATCTTGAGCTAGTTAGTCCTCAAGAAGCTTAGAGAAAGACTTTCCATTTGGTTCTCTGCATCAATAACATGGACAAATTTGCACAAGCTATTCAGTTGGCATTGAGATAAAAAAAGGCAAAATGACAATGTAATAGTCTATACATCCTCATGAAGAGGATACATCCTCCTCTGGTCTCTATGGATTTTACATAGAATCCAGGTGGCTTTGTTTTCTGTAACAAAAGACATTACTGAGACAAAAGCACCACTTCCCCACAGACATAAAAATAGTTCAGAGTTAATTGAAAGTTCTTTTAAAATATGGAAAAAAGAACATCAAGTGATAGGAAATGTGCTCTGAAAAACAACTTTGAAATACAGATCAGATCCATGGAGCATCTAGGAGCCGCAGTACCAAGAACAGAAACTAGCAAAATGTCTGTTAGGAGCTGAAACAGACCTTGAAGAGCGTAGAAATTCTATTAGTTGCAACAATGTCTGACTCTCAGTGGAATTTCACAAATAGGAGGGAGAGAATAAGGGATGTGATCAAATTCAATTTATCTGTAATGATAATCAAATTTGTTTGACATTTTTATAGAGAAAGTTTAAACAAAAACCTGGTATAAAAGCAAATTTCCATAATAAAATTAGTGAGATCATTAAATCCAACAGTTTATTAAATAAACTTGTTATGATATCAAAACTAGAATTGTAAGTGTATTTATTAATGTTTTCAGTCTAAACAAAATGCAATATTTGACTTCACTTTTACATTCATCATTCCAGAAGAAAACCTCCCACAGTCATTACATTTATAAATCATGCTGTGATGTTAATTGCCAAACTATAATTGAGAGTTATGTGACTTTGTCCAGGGTGTCCCACACAGTGATGGCTGGAGATAGGCACCAGCTCCCCGTGACCAGGAAAGGAGAAAAAGGTAAAGAAAATGGATGGGTGGATGTTAAACAAATCACATACCTGATGCCAGGCTTAAGGACTATTGTTCAGTTGGGAAGGAAGTTATTTGAATTTAACATAAAAATGGTAAAATATTAATCAGCTAAAACAGTAACAATATGGTAAGTCTGGAAAAAAGAAAGAAAAGGACGACAGAAAGTCAGTCGTATGATGAATTTCCACAGATTTCCTCTAAAGCCCCCATTTAGTTGAGACATTTTGCTTAGTGGCTTGGCATTTTAGCCACAGGGGGGCTGAAACAGTAGATTGTATTGGACATTCAAGCAGTTGGGCAACCTAAAAGGCTGACTCAGTGGTCTAAATTCTTTGCATCGAGATTGTTTTAAACATTGCCTAAAACCACAACACAGTGGTGGAATCAAATGCTAAATGTGATGAGTGAAACTTAATGTCAAGGTGAAGCCAAGGTGACAAGAAATTGCTTTAAACTAACATGACACGGACAAAAGCAATTTGAAGAAACAAGCAATAATTCATTTAATAGTTCATGAAACTCTATTCAATGTTCTCTTGCTATCACAGCAGTCATTCGGCAGTGGCCCAGCCTAGATAGAGATGTTCATTAGCCTATTGCTGAGACAAACACATTTGATGGATTAAACAGTCAAATATAACAAGATGCTTGAACTGCTGTCCTGGTTGTTAAGGGAGATCAAAGTGAGGCCTGAGGGTTTGGTAAGTATGGGGAGCAGAATCGGTTCAACAGAGCTCCAAACGAGCAAGTGCTGGACCAAGAAGATATGACATCAGACGTGTGCACTGCATTCCCTCAGGCCTGTTCTTTCAAAACTATCAGCCTTCCCTGCACCAAATGAGCTGCAAAATAAAAGGAGGGCGCAAACATTCCTTCAAAGAACACTTTTAATCTAACAGCGAGCATCAGCCTAATTTGGTAACGTACCATTAACAAAAAAAAAAAGAAACTGGTTACATGAGGAAAAACCTGCACATTTTTTCGGTGTCATCCTCTGTACATTTTCTGAATAATGTAAAAATGTGACATTTTTTTCTGAATAATATCAAACAAAATTATTCTGCAGCACAAACAGTTGTCACCTAAATTCTTTACATTATTCAAAGACAAAATATTTCAAGGCAGGAAGACATTAGATATGGTTATTAAACATATGGATGACACAAAGTTGGGTTATTGTGACATGCAGTACATTTAATTAGATAAATCCTGCTAGCTATGGATTTAAAGTTACTGATAAAATTCTCAACTTTGAGTTACATCATAACAAACCATAAAGACCATGGAAGGTGGAGAGCAGCTCAGTGAATAACCTTTACAACTTTTCCAAGAAGAGCGGCTAATGAGGCAGTTTAAATGTTCTTAAACTAACTTCAGTGCAACCTTAGGATAAACTTCAGTATACTGAACGCATTTATACAGCTACTATTGTTAAAGGTCAAAGTTGACTTGCTGCTGGTACAGCTCGAACCTGACAACAGAAACTACTAAAAGGGACAAGTGGCTACTGAATGAAGACGTCTTTTTAGCCCACATATGGAGCAACTGATGACTGTATGAAAAGTACATTGTATTGCAACAATAATTTTCTGTTAGACCCAAAAACCCGTTTATGCAAGGAAGCTAGTGACGCTGGTCTGAGATCAGAATCTTAAAGTAGCTAAATAAATCAGGAACGATAACGTGAATGAAAAGGGATATTTAGTACAAGCGATATCAAAACATTTACAACTTCTGCAAGAGAACACAGACCAGAATTTAACAAACAATTCATGTTACTTCATTATTTCCTAATGAGCCAAAAGGCAGCTGAAATTAGACAGTAATAGCTATAATAAAAATGTCATCATTTTGTTTGACTTTCAATTCCTATTTTTATTTGCCTTAAATACACCACCTATGTCTGAGGTGGGCCATCATTTATGCATCATATTGAATTCAACTAGATTATTTCAGTGACTTGTGTAAATCTCAGCAGTGTATGTATGGTTGAAAAGTGAATCTTTACTGATAGCCTACTTTCCACTCTTAAATATTTTTTTTTTCTTGAAAAGTTGTTTTGGTGACTTAAATCAACTCTGTGCTGAGGTTGGCGGTTTCCATTACAACTGAGGATCATAATTAGGTACTTTTGTTTCAACACAGGTTGAAACATTCTAAAATATTTTTTTCCTGGCTATAATTATTTCTTCCCTATTGTCAGCTAAAGTCCAAATATACTTAATATGAAGTTCTGATTAAGGTTTTGGACTCTTCTAATAGTAGAGTATCAACATTTTATGACACTATACAATAAAATGTATTAAATTTATTATAAACAAAGCATGGTTGAGACTGCTTTCACATTATAACCATCAAAAACATCCAATGTCTTTTTTTATGTATAAAGCTATATGCAGTGCAGCAAATCAGCTCTTTTCTCTAGTTTAATTCATGTATCATCTTATTTTAACAAATGATTTACTTACACCCCCTATATCTGTGGTGTGCCATCATTTAGATGTCAAACTAAATTACTCTAGATTATGTCTGTGAATTGACACAGCAGATAAAAAGCTTTGTTATGTACCATGTTGCCTCTTGGAAGTTTTGCTGCAATATTTACACATTTTCAAATATGTTAAGCATCGTTGTACATTGGCCCCACTGCAAGCATTTTTTTTCTTATTTCATAATATACCACCAATTTCTTTGCAAACAGAAAGAAAGAAAAGAAAGGAAACCCTAACGCAGTGGATAATGATAATTACATGGGTGTGCTTCAAACATACATGCAGCTGATTTTATCAAGTACAGATTGCAACGGATTTAAGCTGAGCCTCATCAGTGAGCAACAGCTGACAAGGACATGAATGTGAATGAGAAAGGAAACATAAAGGCAGTCTGCTGCTCATGTTATGATGTTTAATGTGAATAAATCCCACCAGAAAACAAATAAAAGTAAACCTTTTATTTTTTATAGTCAAAATTAGGCTTAAAAATTAAAATGTAGATCATCATTTTGTTATGCATATTTGTCTCACATGTCTAGTGTCCATATGTATTAGGTCTTTGTGTGCTTTAATTGCCCCTTGGGGACAAATACAGTTTTTTGAATTGAACTGAACTGAATTGACAGCCAAGCTGGGTCAAAACCTGTCCTCTGGTGGTGACTGGACTTTTGCTGCTCGCCTGGGGCAGGGCACGCAGCACTTGGGCTCTTTTTTGTACTTGGACCCAGAGGAGGAGGGCGTCTGTTGGCATCTTCACCACCTTGAGCGCGATTTAAAAAATAAAAAAAACACAGATATTTTTGTCTGCTTTTCAGGTGGTGACACAACATATTTTCCTGACGCACGCTCTCAGTCCGCTGGTGGGAGTGTGTCTGTGTGTGCGCCTCGGGAAGGAACTCCACCGAGTGGGACTTAGAGAGCAGTGGAAAATTGTAAAGGTGCAACCATGTAGAGACAGAAATAACACGCTGTCGCCTAACTAAGATAAATAACATAAGGCTATTTAGTTTGTTTATTAAAAGGACAAGCTATAGACCCGTTCTATAGGAAAGAGAAAATTACATGAAAAAACAAATAAAGAAAATAAACTTGACCTTCCAGGGTGCTTGGAGTGCCATTGGTGGGGAATGAACAGTAATTCACTGTATTTCATTTAAATCCATAGCCAGCCTTCATCTCCTCTCTAATAATATAACTTTTTATGACAACTTTAAGTGCAGACTCTTATGAAAAAGTGTAATAAACTTATGGAAGATGATGCGTTTACTATACTGTTGAAATTGTTCTCCTTCTATCGTTAAACTTCAACATGCTCCTAATGAGCAGTAATAATCCATGTAATAATAATAATAATAAGAAGAAGAACAAAGAGGTGGTGGGAACATCAGCTGAGATGTTAATGCAATGCACTGACTTGACCTACCAAATATTTCCTGTAATGTGCTCAAATCCTCAAAGGAATGCATGAACATGTGTCTGAGAAAATATATTACCACCATCCCTGTGCAAAGTGTGACCAATCAATTCTACTTCCTCTTGAAAAACAACACTGAGTGGGGAAAATTAGCATCTGCTGTATCCCACCCTCTGTTAAATTCAAAGACATGATATCACACATGCTCGGCTTCTGAAAGACTTCAACAAGAGGGTAAGAAAAGAGGGGAAGCTGAGAGAGCGGGGAGGAGATCGAGGCTTTTGTTCCGACATTTCTCACGGTGAGTATCGGAAACAGCCAGATGCTGTCAATCACCAGTGAAAGCTAGAGAATGGACTGCCCTATTTATCTAATGAAAAGGTCAAGAGGTTGGGGTGGGGGGCAAGTAGAGCATGCCCACTGTCATTACCAATGGGGCTCCACTGTTTTAGTTTAGGCTTTAGCCTGTTTTTGGGAAGACTTATTTTGAATGCACACAGTGACACACATTTCCATGTAATGATCTGTGCTTTCATCTGGCCACTCAGTGCCATTACTTTCCCTGATTGCTGTCTTTTATCATGCATATGTGCACTTGTAACCGATTAGAAAGGCAGACAAAGCCGGAAAAAATTATGTTCCCCTGGAGTGTTCCACCTGGGGAAATCAAGGTTCTCTAATCCACCACACCAAATTACAGAAACAAGGTTTCTCTTTTCCATCAGCATAAAAAAACTCAGTTTACTGGAGACAGCCGAAGATAATATAGTTATTTACATGTAAACATTGTTAAGCACTATGGACTGTTTGAAAGTCCAGATTTACAGTTTTCATAGAAATGTTAAGGTCACTACATTTTTTTTTAATTTATCAAAAAACTAATATTAGTTTCCAGACATAAACAAAACAACTGAACACTTTTTCTTTAGTTTTAGGGGCTTGCTTTACACACATCTACCTTTACTTCAGGTACTATTAATACATCATTTAGAATATTACTTGTAACTGCAACAGCCTAGTAAAAAAAAACAAAATGGAAATAGTGACAATGTAATAAAGGCAATGCATTAAAAAAATGTGCAAATGGAGAGTTGGCAACAAGAAGGCAAAAACCCCAAGAAAACAGGACAGGAAAAGACAAATTCATAAAACAGATGATCAATCAATAGAACAAGCAAATTATGACCAAACTCAAAACTACACATAACTATACATGCATTTAGAAAACCTTACAGTGAAAAGGCAGCAGCAGGCAGGCATAAGAAGGGTGCAAATGATGGAATGGGTGAGTTTATGTCTATAAATATTCTGAATCTACACAAAGCCAACACTCAAGCCTTTATGGCCTATGCTTCTGTGAGCATTTCAACAAACTGTACAGTGTGTGCTGGTGAGCCAATGTGGTTGACAAGTGTGTTTTTAAAAGCATTAATGCTATTATAAACACGGCAGTATGGTTTGTGGTCAGTATATAATACCTACATCGTATGCATCTGATAAGATACCCAAATAATCAGAATAAGAATCTTATCTTCGCAAAAATAAATGTGTTACCTAAATAAATGTCCATGGGTAACAAAATACATCATTCCACGGCAGACACACTGACTAGGCTGTCTGCAGCATGACTCATCCAATAGTCCAGAAACAACAGTGCAGTGTCTCTTATCAGCAAACACTTTTTACTAACTACTCCGGCTTACTTTTACCAACCCTTCAATTTTATAGCCAATTTTATGGCAGTTGAGGTTTTATATCTCTGTTTTGAGTTTTGTGTACTTCAAAAAACAATGACGGAAACTGGGCTCCTTATTTCAGATATGGAATTAATAAAACTTAAACAGGTACAAGTCAAAAACACAACAATGCAGAAAAAAGTGAAAACTTTGCAGCCAAGTAAGGCTAAACATGAATCTTTTGGTCATTTGGCTCAGATGCTGAGAAAAAAAATGACAAGTTGCTGCAGCAAATTATTTCAGGTAAAACAAAACCCAACTGATTAATACACCACTGCTGTATGTGTCTGTTAATTGTGCCTGCAGCAGTTTACTCTTGTGTCATGTTGAAAGTGATGGGTATAGGTTAATAAGTACAACGTAGTCAGATTTCTGTTGCAATATGTTACAAAAAAAAAGCGCTGGAGGGTAATTAACACATGACACCAACATATTTAGTTTCTGCCAGGTAAATAAGAACCCGGGCACAGGTGAACGGGAGGTTAGAAGCAGAAAGAAACCCAGCTCGTGTGTCCTCTTTACCTGTGTGAATGTTTCTAATATGTCTGCTCTTGTCACTGAGTTTCTACTTGAACTTTATTTACTTTCATCAATCTAACCAAGCTGCTGTGTGGGTTTAACTTAACCAAACAAATGAGTGAAAAGTCAAATCTTACTGGTCTAATTTCAGACCCACAGTTAAGTCTTTTAAAGGAAAGCCGACCAGCTTTCTGGAGCCACAACTGGTGCCTCAGCTAATTTCTCTGAAGAGATGGAATAAAACTGAAGCTTAAATGGTTCAAGTGAATCAGATGAAAAAGACGGAGAGTGCTCAGAAACAGGAGGCCTTGAAATTAAAGCAAAGTTCAGAAATGTCAGAAAAAGTGACAATCATTTATAGCCGTCATCAGTTCTTTCTTAACAAGTTAAAGTTTATTTCTCCAGAAAACTTGTCTGAATAGTTCACACCTATGTGATAAAGATATGATGGTTGCATAACAATATTTCACAGAGGCTATCTGTTACCAAGGCTGTAAATAGCATTCTTACCTTGTAGCGCTGCAGGCTGCTCTTTTGAATGAACTCATCTTAAACAATATCTTTTGTTAAAGACAGCTTCAGGCCTCTCTTATCAGTTTTCACCAGTGGGTCAATAACACCTATGAGTTAAACTAAGGCCATCCACAGCAAAAGATCCAGCTCATTTTAACAGCCATTAGCCCTCCCAGAGGATAAATGCAGAGTGTCTTCTGCTTCGCCCTGTTAAATTTTATGCAGCTTCAAAGCCAGAGCAGGCAGAATATGTTTAAATGGAAAACACTGAAGTATAATAACTTTCAAACAACTTGTGAAGAGCAAAAGGAAGTCCAAGGTTTAAGCAGCTCTGATTATAATAACTTAGCCTCTCTACACAAAAACAGATGATTGAATTTCCCCTGATTGCACCACAGGCTGAGTAAATTTTCATAAAATGAGGCATACAAAAAAAAAAAAAAACATGCCTCATTTCAACAGAACTATAAATAGCCGAGGATCATTCGCTGAATTTTTATACCCTGTTTTCTTCCTTACAAACCTCATAAAAGCTGATTTTTGCAGGTAGGAGAACTTCTGCGTTAATACGTGTGCTAGGTGTCGCAATTGATTAAAACTGCCGCTTAATGACTAATGCTGTTACCATGGCAACGCTTGTGATTGATGGCTTTGTTAAGAGGAATGGTTACACATCATTAAACTTTTGTAATAGTGCATGGCAGTCATCTCAATAACTAGGGACAAAGCAATTACCAAGTCATTAAAAAAGGGAATAGACTAATACAACATAGTGCACACAATTATGAGTGACATGCCTTGAGATCTGACTCTATGACTGTTTTCTTTGCACAAAAATGAATCTGTAGGTTTGAGTGAAATGTAGCGTTTTCAAGACCGCCTTTGAATGCAGTCTTGCAAGTTTAAAGTTTAAGTTTATTCTCATTATCAGAGCTTAAGTATATGCATTGAAATTATTCTAATTTTTTAATGAATGAGAAACAAAGTTGCCCGCTATTTCCCATCTTGTATTGCTTCATCATCTCACATCACAGATGTTCTAATAGTGTCATCTTGAATTTTAATTTCCATTGGGGGATGCATTCGGTTGTATCTTGATAATAATTTGATGTCTAAATCAAGAAACTTTGTTCAAAGGAAAGCCATCCTAAGCCAGAGGCAGAGCACAGCAGTGCTGGCAATGATTGAGAGAACTCGAAATTCAAATGAGGGAGAAAGAGAGAGAGGAGATGGAGTGAAACAGATGTGCTGTTGTTTTGGTGAGAGAAGCATGCACACTGGGTGAGCACACGCAACCACACACCACTACACACAAAGCCATATACATGTGCATAGACAGCAGCTCCACTCAATCATCCTAGTTGAGGGCCAATCCATCTATTGCTGGTTGACTGAGATCCAATCACCATTCCCAACAGGGCCACAATGAAAGAATGGCAGGCAGCCTGTGAAGAAGCCCACTCTCTCATAGTAGATTGATGGGACAAATCTTGGGGCGGTTCATGAGGCATTCCATATCAAGACAAACATACTGATAAAAAGTCTGATGTCACAAAAAAAACAGGCCTTTGACCTTACTCAACTACCAAAATGTGTGCTTTGCAAAAACAGTGTTTTAGCAGTTCAACCGTAGGAAACCCATCAAAATCTGACAACACTGTCACCTTTATTGGTTACTAGTAGCAATTCACTTTTGCGTGCTTACTCTGCAAAACATCAAATACTGAAAATTCTCTTATCAATACACTTTTAAATGCTGCTTTAAAAGAACAAGGAATAAAAACATAAAACTAAGGTTAAGGGGTTGTTTTGTCGCTAAGAGCTCAGATATTGAAGATCATTATAATATTTTAGTCTTACATAAGAGATGAGCCTTCAGTAGTTATAACGTAATAGAGATTACAAAACCAGAGATATGGTCTCTCAAAACAAGTTCTTTAGGCTTATTATTTCATCATGTCTTAAGAAGCATTTCAAATATTCCAAACAAAAGACAATCGTCAAAATAAAAGTGGGCTTCATGGAGGGTCAGAAGACGAAATATAATTTAAAACCGGGAAAAATCAGTGATCACTTTGAGGCAATCTTTTCAGAAATCCATCAAAAGTGATCCACAACAGCTAAGAAACAAAAATAAATAATCTATACAAATAATCATAACAAAGACATTCGCATAGCTCTGAACTGATGAATTGATAAACTATCTTACAAAATGTACAAACATGATGTGATCATTATAATTTTAAACAAGGAAAAAGGATTTGGGCTTTGGCTTTTTTAATGATTGAAAAATTTATAGCATGTTAATGACTATCAACTACAGCTAAAAATACATTTTAAGTTCGATAAATAAACTGCATGAAATTAGTTTTGACTTCTTATATTAATCCTTTAATAAAAGGCAGGGTTATCCTGACTGTTTAACAGCCTAAGATGGAGCCTTCAGGGGAACGTCCTAGAGAAAATCCCAGAGTGTTACTTTAACTGGCTCTGAATAATTTAAAATGCACTATTTTTACCAACGCCATCATTTTAATTGCTCTTTGCTGCAAATTCTGTTTTCATCACCAGGCTGTGTAACTTCACCAAAGTCATTCTGTAAATCTAATCACCAGCAACACGGAGAATGACTATTCCTACACATCCGTTTTGCCAGTGCATTAATGTAGTCTAATGTGGGAGTGCGAGAAATCTGCAATGCCAACAAACAGACAAGGTGCTGCTGGCTCTACTCACAGGAATTCAGTCTGTGTTTGCTGTCATTTCCCTCAAAAAGTCAGCCAGATACATCTGCTGCACACACTAATTGCCACCACATGGTTTAAGTATTTATCAACTTCAACTTTCCTCTTGGTTACAGAATGAAACAAAGAAAAAAACAAAACAAACAAAAAAAAAATACATGCAGTGTCAAAAATGCTTAATGGCACGATGGTTAATCTGCTCAAAGTGCTGCTCTGACTAACTTTGAGGTGGCACCCAGCAATGCTGTCAGAACAAATTTTAATATTAAAATTTGAGTCTAATGTGACAACCTATTCCAAACCTCAGAAAATTCATTAGATCTCTTGTTTTTTTCATGAACATAAAAGATCCCGACTCTCCCTCTTGCGATACAGCAGCCAGTTACGACAAGTGATGAGAGACTTCAATTCCCATGTGTGACAGGCCAAAATTAGCGGAATAAAGTCGAGCCTTTCAAGAAAATGAACACTGAAAGCTAAGTTTATGGATTCAGCTTCATTAACAGCATGCAAAACATTAAGCGGGCCTCACTTCTATCCATCGTCAGTAAAAGGTCACATCATCTATGAAATGAGGCCTACTTGTAGGATCATTTTATTGCTAAAATAAGCTTGTTAGCCTACAAACCTTATTTTTAATAATGCAATAAGATGTGGTGCATATATAGATTCAGTAATTGTATATTCTACCATTTGTAAAAGTACTTTTGTTACACATCAGAAAATAATGGAAGTGTAGCTTTAAAGGAGACAGCACGGGAAAGTGCTGATTTAAAAAAAAAACATAAGAAAATGAGGAATATAATGTTGTCAACAAAACTAAAAACATTAGATATCCTGGAAATATTTTCGAGGTTGACCCAGGAAAGGTGAGTTCATTGATAGTCATCTAAATACAGAACATCTGCTGGCACAGCAAGATATAGCCCCTTCTGAGAATTTATTTTTTTATGAAATATTTATGAACAGAAAACGATAAAGACTCCATATTATGCAGATAGGAATCAAATTTCCATTTTCTTCTTTTATACTTTTCCCTAAGGTCTTAGTAATTAGACTTATTCAATTTCTGCATAAACTCAATTACTGCCTCAATCTCTGACAAATAGTGATTGATACAGTGCTTGATTCAATCTCTGAGTAGCTTGAACAAAAGCTTCCTGTCTCCTTGAACTTGCTGATGTTCTAGCGAGGAAGTAAATGAAGGTGACGGGGGTGGGAGGAGTTTTAGCAGCAACAACAACAACCACCACGTCCAGAAGCTCCGTTGATCGTGTTGGAGGTAAGGTATAACAGCAGCAACAACGCAGTAAAATTCTAATTTAAACCTAAAATAACAAATACTAGTACATGTATGCAAAATGTTTTTTGGGTACTTTAAAGCAAGGAAAAGGCTTGTGAAATCTGTTAAATAATGTGTATGATGTGGCAGTCACATATAGTCAAATTATACTTTTAGAACAATCAATTTATAACCTGTCCAGGTAAAATAAAGGCCAAACTATGTGACTCGAACCATTGCAGAACAAAGGAAGCACAACAGTTTGAGCAAATATTAGGACCTAAAGTTTTGTTTGTTTTTTTCAAAGTAACTGGCCTTAGGTGAGGGGACAATGGTTATTGTCAGACCCTGCTGGTGGCTCTAATCCTTATAATGAAGATTAATAACATATACAGCCAAGATACTGTATTACTTGGCACTCTCTGAGGGCAAAACTGCCATTTACCTTCCCTGACTCTCTGGATTGACAGGAGCAATATAATCCTCATCTCTCCTGGCTGTTTATTGACATGTGCTGGAGGATCCAATCTTGTGCATGCGCACTCGCCGCCCCTACTGTGTCAGCCTCAGACACAAACATTGTGCTGGCCTGTTAAACAGCTTAGTCAAATGGCAGATGCACTGTTGCTCTTGATAATGCAAGACAGCACGTACCCACATTAGAGCGGAGCACCAGAGGGGAGAAAAGCCTCAGGATAGACACCCGCTGAGCTGTGGTCCTCTGGCTGCCGCAGCGCTCTTCAGGAACCAACATAAACCCTGAAGAGTTAGCCTCTGCCGTGGTTTAATGTTGGCAAAACTTGGGACATATTATCATAGTATTCTACTTAAAAAGAACATTAAATTCATGCTGATAAACCCATTTACATTGTTTGCAGTTAAGATGTGTTTTCAATGACTATGTTACAAATTATGGCCTTAAGTGTATTTTATAAAGTATTCTGTATGAAAATGACTTCTACAGTTCCTAAGTTCTAGAAAACACTGCCTCTGACCTAAATGAAACTAATCACAGTTGAGTGTGTTCAGTTTTTACATAACGCAACGTTCCCTGCACAATGTTAATACTTGAATGTGATGGAAAGATAAGATTTAGTGATAAGTTTTCATTAGCTGCAACATGTCTGATCAGATTCTGGTGCCAGGTCATACCGCCCTCCTAGGGATACAGGTTTCCATCTGCAGTTCTTGTTCTTTTTTGATAAACTTTCAGCTTGTATAAATATCTTGTATAATCTCACTACTCTAAGGAAGACATATTCTGCTGTTTGACTCACTGGGGTTTTCTGCTAAGAATTGTTTTCTAATAAATTGATAAAAATCAAGATGTTTCGTCTTCCTGTGTCCCTCATTTTTTCCAAGACGAATGGTGGCTGTGCTGGGATTTCTTGTGTAGTTTTTGAGCTTAAACTGAGGTAAAAGTCTATGGCCATAGCAGACAAAAGCTACCCCTACAAAAAAAAAAGGGGGGGTAGAGAAGGCTTCAGCAGACATGTGGGCAGAGCCGCCCGCTGGAATCCCGAACATTAAAGGCAGAAAACTGTAAGGTGAGATGGTTGGTTTCGTGTTTTGTCAAGCAGATATATATTTAGGTCTACCCGTTTTCTGGCACACACAAGTTAAAGTTTCCAGACATGTTTGGATGTGTATTTTATGTGCTTTGGGAATGAAATGATAATATCACAACATTGAACATTTATATATAAATAATCATATAACTTCAAATTTCAAATTTCCACTTACAAGCTACATCAAGGCAGAATAAACAACAACAGAAAACAACCAGTCAGGTGCATTTTTTCCCCAGATTATCATAAATCATGATGAAAACCGTGCATATGTTCAACAATCCTTTAACTACAGTTACTCACAGGAGACGAAAGCGACAAACAAATTTAATCAGCTTTCTTGAAAGTCAGCCACACATTTCTTATTGGCTCAGCGCCAAGGAGGACAGTCTTATCTCACAACTGATCATTAAGACATTTAAACATTCCAACCAGTCCCACTTGTTAATGATATTTAGGTTGTCACGCATCCCAAGCAAGATATCTTGTATATTCATCAGCCCAGATGGACTGGCATATTATTGACAAACATTTACTTGCACTTGCAACACATCTGTGATGAAAATTCTTGCAGATGAAAGCCGGAGGGAGGGAGATAATTACAAACGGCACAAATGGGAAGTTGAAAGGCTTGCCTTTCCTTAAAGATTCACAGTAAAAATAAATTCATTGATCTGACAAACCCAATTAAAATAGGGATGCATATTACGGAATGATTACAAAATAAACGAGGCCAGTTTTGTTCGTATAATTTAGTTTGATCAAGGTCAATCAATGGCATGATCCTTTGCAGATTTAGAACTGGGGGACTGCTCATCTGTATACCAACACAGGTCAAGCTGTCTCTAATCAATAGGCTCATCTCTTCCCTCAAAGATAAACTCATTGCAATGCTCCGGAGGTTCGCTGGAGGAAGTACACACAGTCCTTGACCATGATATGCTGCTTAAAATGTAAATGAGCCTCTGAATAATGGCACAAGTCAGCAATGAATATGCAGACACCCACAAATTATTTTTGTTTATCTTATAAATCATCCTCTGTTCTCTGGCATTTTGGAGGAGCTCAGATTGTTGATTCAGAGCCAAAAACAACAAGTTTAGGACATTCATTGTGTAAAAGGTTTTTTGTGTCACAAACCTTTGTTACTAAACTTACATGTACTTTGGTCAAGTAACAAGCTGCAAGCCAAAAATTCTTTAACTGTTGTGTAAAAATCCAAATATGATCAGATATTCTTTAAACAATAGTGGCTATTATAAATGAGGTAACTGAATATGGTTTGCACATTTATCATTTGTTTAAATTTCTCTGTTCAGATGTAAAACTTGTTAGCCAAGTGCCAAAGCTGCACTTTGCAGTTAATGTTTTAATCACCTGCTCCTAGTAGCTGCAGCAAGGTGAAAACCATAAACTCCTGCCAGATTTGGGTCAAATCTCATGAGACTCGTGGGATCCAAATACCAATACTATCCTCAGATGGACAGCATGTTCTGTACCCAGACTCACACCCTCACAGCCAACACAAAACATCCAGTTCCAATCTGGTATTTGTTTCTGACTATCCTAATGATTCTGTACCTCACATGGGTTTAATTGCTCTAAATCAAGTCGTTGTATTATTACATAGTGGACAATAACAAAAGCTACAAATCTGCCATTAAACTGGCTGATTATTATTGACAATGGTAATGACTGGCTGATTCAATGCTTCATTTAGTCATTGTTTGGTGGAGAAAACACTTTACAGCTTTGTTTTTTGCTATATACATTTAAGCCCCTCTTTCATGGCAGTAATAATAACTTACAGCCACAAAGTTCTTACTGAAGTTAAGCTAACATTTTTTTATTTCACTTAATATAAAATCATAAAAAGTAAATAAATGTTCAAACTTTGTGTTTTATCTTTTAAATAAGAGCCAACAGAATAAAAGATGGCTTTAGTTCACTGATGCATACCTTCTAATTTGGCAAAAGTGTCTTTATCATTCTGCTAATCTTAAATTAGATCCCACTTTAGGTCACTTTAGAGTTTTGAAATTCCAACTAATGAATGAGATTGAAGTTATCATCAAAGAAGCCGTCCTATAATCAAAATAAGAAGTAATAAATCTGAGCTCATATAGTCCTCCATTAAAACTTCTAATTATGTTCATGGTGCACTTTTACACTGACCTATAAATGACCATTTCAATAATGCTTTGTGAAAATGTCATCATTAACATTTGGATTTCTTTTTTACTTCACATACTGAAAGAAAAACAAGCTGAGAGAGAGACCTATTTAATTGCAAATTCAAGTCTGAAAGCACAAAATGTAAGTCTGCACTATTTTGCAACCCGTCATCTATGATAGATTATGAATCAGAACTTCAGAGAGACTACGGTTAGATCATGTTAATTGTTACCATTATCACTGGATATCATCAAAAGGTGTATATAAGAAAGAATTAGTTTGAAAACCAAGTAATTGCTCTGTGAAAACAATTATAGTTAATACACAACAACCTGTACTTTCCTTGATGAACATTTTGTCCGTGCACATATAAAAATGTGTTTATGCTTTATATTTATATTTTAGTGTATCTTATCACTAAATGATTGCATTCACCCAATTCTAATTTTTTAATCATTTTTTAAAACAAAGAGATAAACATGGTCTAAGTGTTAGGCCAATCACTGTGAAAAGACAAGAATAAGCTGCTAAAACGACAGCCATGAAGAAAGACTGCTGAAATACTGCATTAGGCATTCCTAAATCAAAGATGTATGATCTTTTTAAGCTTCCAAAAGGAAAAGAACAAAACCTTAAGCCAGCTTTCTTCATTATCGTTGGGTCAGACTCCCAGCAGGTCCACTGTTTTTCACTTCAAACCCCAACTCATGGGCTTTGTATGGTGAGTCTTGGCTCTTCTTCTGTCTTTTAAGAGTTTAATAGATAAAAGGCAATCAAAAACACCATTATTAGTCTACACTCCCCATTAATATGTTGAAGAAAACAGCTAAATCTAGTACAAGAGGGCTTTTTGTACTGAAGTGATATTTCTGGTAAATGTCAATTACCTAACATCAATCAATTCATGGACCCTTTCCTCTTAATTATTGCCTTTACCTAGCCTAATCTCCAGTAGGCTACACTCAAGTGTGAAGTTGTCAACAATGTTTTTCCAAGTAACAATAATCTTATCAAAGGATAAAAGCTGGACAACATCCTTGTTTGAGGAAAATGAAAAACAGCCTGAGCACTCAAATTATAATAAATAAAAATATCTCAGAGGCATAAAAATTATTACATTTTTATCAGATTGCAATTGATTTTCCTTTTCATATTCAAGCCACATCATCACTTCGCCAGTCCTAATTAGTGGTCTGTGATGAAAAACCACACCAGCATTAACGTGCTGAACAGATCGTTTTTTTCATGTGGAGGTGGCCAAAGAGCCAAAGTATGGTTTCTGAAAAAGTTACAAAACTGTATTATTGTATTCTCTCCTTTTACAAAAGTTACTTTTTGCAATTCTAAACCATCTAACAAAAAAAAAAAATAGTAAAATGGGATTAACAAGTCCCTGGGTTCTCAAACTTGATCAATTTCCCATGAGGTGAGTTAACACCAAAGACAGTAAAGCCAAGAAAGAGAAGAAAAATAAGCTAATCAATGCAGGGACAGGAAGTCGAGTGAGTCAGAGTCAAGCTGCCAAGCAACCAAATAAGGATCTGTCTGACATAAAGCCTTTCAAATAATCCACTTGGATGTACACCATTTAGAAACATTGACTATCAGCCTGAAAAGGTGTTTTTTTGATGTGGGAAAAGCTGTGATAGTAGTATAGGATGATAGTTTGAACAGACATCATGCAGAGATCTCTATAACATACAGTCATTAAATGTCACTCATTAAAACTCAAAGCATCTGCTGCTGATCCTCTACAGAGTTTTAGAGGCTGCTCGGAGGAGCGAGACGCGGGCTTTCTCCCTGCCCTCTTGTAGATCTTACGTAACAAAAGTGAAACAGAACTAGAAATTCTCTAATGGGGGAAACTGAAACACTGAAAGCAGGTGATGTTTGCTAAAACATTCTCTGTCAGCTTGGATTTTAGACGCTTCACAAAGTAAGTTTGTGTAATAGTCGTTTGCAGTAAGAATTTCCTGCCTCTGGTTTTACCAGACGCTGCAGTTCTGATGAGAAAAGGAAAAACAGTTACAAGAAAGGACATGCTTGATGTGAAAACATAATGGTTATGGCGTCATAACTATCGCTTACGATCTGTCTGTTGGTACGTAACCCTTGTTGACTTAACAATGAGTCTGATGCCTATTAGCGTGTGAAGAATAAGGCCATCTCTCTTTAACACAGAGGAGCCTGTGTGGGAATCAGACTAGACTTTCTCTGACAAAAACAGAACGAGACAATTCTTATTCCCTTTGAGAGGCTCAGTGATGTTCTTTTTTACCTGCTTTGGGACAACTGAAGACATTTAATACGTCTGTGGAATGTTTTAAACCATAATAGCTGTCAAAATATGTGATTTTTCAATGTTTTTGATTCAAATTTTTATGCTTCTACCACAATTTCCACATGGGGGTTAATTTAACTCAAACTCATCAAAGCTTTTGTAAAAACTGGGTTGGAAGACAAATATTCTTTGCCTCCATTTACAACTTAATTCAGCGATCAAAAGTTCTAAATATCTCAGAACAGCTCATATGCATCTGATTTTAGCCCCAATGCTTTAACGCTCTTCACCGTTCCATTTCCTAGCCCAAAATGACTCTACTTCTGTCAACTCTCATCCTCACAGCTTTTAGTTGCCATTTCTGTTTGGAAGACGACAGAAGAACTTTACCATTTTGCTTTGGACGTGGTATCTGATTGTGACTTTGTTTACAACTGGAGATTATTTTACCAACTTAATATCCGTCGTGCGCCAAGACTGTCCGAAGTGTACTCGTCAATGTTTGAATGAAAACAAATGACTTGTAATTGTTGGCAACCAAACATGACTTTCCTGATTTTGCTAATTTATTACCAATTATTTGGTATGTTGGTATGTAGTGGTTATTTTTTATCATAGATGATACATATATACAAAAGAATTCAAATCAATAACATAGAAAAATCACGTATTTTGACAGCTGTTAAGGCTTTAAAATTCCAGCTATTTCAAACAGTATGTTGTTCACACTGTTCAATACTCGTTTGAAATCCCATAGATATTTTCACTTGACTGAGACAGATTCTGAAATGCCGAGAGCCTCAAAATTAAGACATACCTTAGACATGAAGCTCATCAGAGTGGAAAACACACAAAAGCATTCAGCAGGCTTTCTTAAGACTGAATGGTCTGGGAGAAATTACTCACAGTCTCACACTCGTTTACAGAGATTAAAGAGGGTTTTTTTCCTTTTTCAGTTTTCTAGAAAGCCATTTTTATTTCTTTGACAGTGGCTCCTTCTTCAAGGCAAGGATAAGGTTCATATCTATTTAGAAGCGTAGACAAAGAAAGATAAAGGTGAAAACCTGTTTATCTCTCAGCTGACATATTATAGGTTGAGGCTACTTCTTCTACACTACAAGGCTTGCATCATACATTTACTACTCTTTTTTTTCCCTTCTTTCATATACATGAACAGAGTAAAGTGCACAGTTGAATACGATACAAGTAGAAAAAGAAAAATGGGGGGGGGGGATACTTGTGAGTTTTTGTGCACATTCAGACATGCACTGGTGACAAGGGCCTCATACCTATATGCTGGCTAGGAGAGCCTAACCATTCAGCGCATCTTGGGCTATAAATCAGGCCTGGTCAACCTGGCCAAGAGCATTTTCAGACCCATTTGCAGAAGATAATGCCAGCTATTCCTCCCAGCCCCAGGGACAGAAGAGCCAGCCTCATGAATCATTGCCCTTTTAAAGGAGCTGCAGCGTGGATCTCACCGTGCTGTGTCTATAGGGCCCTCTTGACTCGTCCTGGTAGGCAGACACAAAAGACAGTGTTGGGAAAGAAATGTTTGAAATATGGCCAAAAGGTACAAAAATCAAGTTATAAAATGTAATGACTTAACGGGGACAACAACAAGCTTTAGATAACCATGGTGACAATGCTTCCGCTACAGTAAACAACTGTTGGTCCGAGATGAGAGAACAATGTTGCCAAACATTTTATTGACAGGTAAGTAAATGATTTCAGGAATAAGTAAAGACTTACGGTGATGACAGAGTCATCTCCTACTAAATCCACATGGAATAAGATGCAGAAGACATAAAAGCAGAATTTGCACCAATCTGACTGACCAACAAAAATGTCCAACCAGGTAAAAAAAGAACCAATTAAGAGGTTACTTTTTTATGTTGTCATTTAGTTTCAGTTCTTTTTAATAGAGCAAAGTTACAATGTAAATTTGTCTTCTTTTTGTTTGGTATTCCTTTGGCTAGGTGTCAAATTTCACCACTGATACCAATACATCATGTAATGCAATGCCCTTATAAGCACCTGAGCAATCAAACTGCACTCACTTCATGCATGCGTTTCAAGCTTTAGTTGGTTAACATCACTAATAGAGCAGACAGATAAACAGAGCAGGCTTTTAGCTTTGGGGGATCAATGGAGCATCTGTTTTTCTGCTCTCCTGGGTCCAAGCAGTGTTAGCTTAGCTTTAATCTCAGCACTCCTCCCTGTCGAAAGCAGCCTTTGAGTCACTTAAGGCAACCTGAGCTGAAAGTAACACGACTAGTGCTAATGGGACACACCATTGTTTGTGACCACAGGTACTTTTTTCACACATCAGGCGACTGTTCACAACAAACACAAAGTTGGGCTGAGTCGCATGCACAGGTGCAGCTGGCTTGCGTTTTTAAGCGGACCGGAGGCAGACAAACTCTTGGGGACATAATTTAACAAACTACCTTTCGTCTGCTTTGAGAATTGCTGCAGCTTCCCCATTCCTCATTACTGTGCTGGGTGCCATGAGCTCCTGCTGGTTGATTGAGTCAATGCTTCTGTGCTCCATTTTAGCTTCATGATATTTTATCTGCTGCATATATTACTGACACCAGTTCACAGCGGTCACGATGATTGGACAAATTAATTCTGGTTATTGTGTTTACTTTCACTGGCCAATTCACTGCATTATGGAGGTTGTTTCCACACCACTTGTCTTGGTCTAAAGTAAACACCACAACAACACAGTTTGCTTTGGGACAGTTTGTCACAAAACCAGGTGGCAATTTTAAAGGATTAGGAAGGAAGCCATCATTTCAATTTCAATGGTCGGTATAGAATTGTAAAACTTGCTTTTATAGACTCAAAAGTAAAAGTAAGAAATCTGTATAATAAATTGATTGACTTTGACACAAAATGCAATTTAAAAACAGAAACGCAATGACATTCTTGTAATTAAATTTATGTTCATGCTGAGTTGGGCCAAAATAAGAACTGATGTGATTTTAATCAGCTTCAAATAAGCAACCGATGCCCAAAAATGCTGTGGATACGCCATTCCATACCAGCATGTTACAGCAGTAATCCAAACACTGGCTCTGGACCAGCCCTTTCACAGTGAAAGAACAGAGCAAAGTGCAGGGTTGCTATATTGCACTAAATCTGACACACTCCATCTTTAAAAAAGCTCTTTTTTTTCACTTCAAATACACACCAGCAAGGTTTCCAAACAAAAACTTCCCTTACAGCTCAATTGAGTGTACAGAAATGACGAAGGTCGTTTTGATCATTTGCTCATCTTCTTTAGTATTCCTGTGCATTTGCTTGATAGCCTGACTTTCATGCATATTTGAAACAATCTGTGCTACGGTGAAATCTGTATGCATCCTGCCACTGCAGGTGAATCTACTGTGAACCAGTGTAGCCATCAGTGCAACACGACTGCATGGATCGTTTTCGGTGCAGAGTTCATGACATCCAAAAAGTTGCAAAATCTTAAAATGAATTTCTATTCAGGATTTTTCCAAGCTGTCATTTCTGACTCATAGATGATTTGATTTGATCCTTAGAATCCTCTGCCCTTTTACATTAGTTATGTTAATGTGTGTTTTTTTATTTATGTTTGTATTGTATATTGTGTATGCATAGTAAAATCATATCTTGTAAAAGTGTCTTTTTAATAAGATTCATTTTTATAATATGCGATAAGTGTTTTTAATCATTTCAGTAAATGTATTTTGCATGTATATGTGCTCCTATTACTAAGTAATATCCATATACAGTGTATCACAGAGGTTACACCTCATTTATGAATGTGCTGCGATGGAAAATAACCTTCAGACATTGTTGAAATGGAAAATAGCTCTTTATCCCATGTCCCTAGACATTAAATACATAATAAATACCATTTAGTACAAATAGAGCCAAATGAGTTTCCCTCCCACCTCCACCTAAACCACCCTGTAACCCCATGCTGTAATATTTTATTGCTTTCTCACTACAGTTTGGAAATTTGACATGATTTTAGCTCTGCACTGCACCGTGTAACCTTGAAATGTACTTATTGAGAGTCTGATGAATGTTAGTAATGTGAATCTACCCACTGGGTCATTTATATGATCATAGCCTATATTTATATATAAACAGGAAACGGAAAGCAACTTATCATGTTGGTCACCGTGAAGACATTCCATTAAAAGCTAGTTCAGAAGTTCCAATGCTTTTCCATTTCCTGTGACTTCGTTGCAGAAAAATGGAAGGTGAACAGTAAAGGAAGCCTACGATAAAAACAACAACGACAACAACAAACAAACAAAAGAAATACGCTTTGCAGCTTTATCTGTTTGGATTGTTTTGCACTTATGTGATAAATTTTAATACAAGAACTTCTTTAAACAGGCAAAAAAGTTCTTATTCAATACCAAATTTCATACTAATGTTTCAAAACTGATAAGCAAAACATCCCTTCATTCCATGGTTTGCTCCAATAAGTAATTGTTGTTTTTTTGGTAAAATAAATATCCATATACATATTTGTGGTTTGTCTAGCTCAGATTTCACAATTTAAAACCATATAATTTGCTTAACAATACAAACTTTAGAATTACAGAATAAAGGTCTACACTCTGACCACACTAAACATTCTTCACACATTTCAGAATTTCACAAGCACTAATTAGAGGCCTGGGGGGTTAAATAATTTATAGTAAGTGGCCTTACATTTTAGCATTTAAAGTTTTTTTTTTGTGCAAATAAAGTCTAGCTGTAGGATCAGTGTCTTTTAAGCATTCCTTGGTCTGTAACTCCCTGACTGAATTATTGCATTACATGGTTTTATTAGAGTCACTTGTCTTCACTTGTGTCACAACACTGGCTGTGGACGCTTTATGGACAGTCTATGCTTGAAGCAAAGGCCAAAAGTCATGGCAGGATTTGACAGCAAATAATTCACACTTAATTGCATTTTTTTTTCTTTCCCAATCTCACTTTTGTGTGCGCTTTTCAATGCATCTGAAGAGGCTTTAATGCTGCCGACTCTTTAAGTAACTACAGCAAATTATCTGTGCCACTTAGATTGAATGAAGAGTAATGCAAAACTGGTCAAGACAAAAAATAAATAAATAAATAAATTAGACTCCAGGCTGGCATTAGCAAAATCCAGTTTATTTCTACATTTGCCATTTTTATTTACTGCTCTTATTTATTCAATGCTTCAAAATGACATCCTGTCGACACTAATGGTCTCTGATGGCATCAAAGCTCTGTCAAGATACAGTAGGCGCTCAGAGCCAAGGCCCCTGGTAGCCCTCTGCAGATGAAGAGCTGTCATCTCTGTCCCTCAATGCCAAAGAGCTCCGCCTTCACTCCCTAAAATCCTATCCATCTGCCGAATCAGCGGGGCAGACGGAGAGCAAGGCATGCACTTTTTGCCATTTAAAATGTGCTTTAATCTAGCCAGCTAGTGGCACCGAGGGTGAATTTTTACTTGCCACACTCAACAAAAGGTCAGCTAATGAGCATTTGTTAATAACTGCGTGTTGTCATGTTTAATAAAACTGGTGCACCTTCAAATGGCTGCCAAAAACGAGTTTGACCACATAAAACTGCAGCTTGGTGAGTGTCCTGACAAAATGTCCTGATGCTGATTTCTAAACAGTCGGCACGATTTGTGCACTCCAAAAGTGCACGTGAAATCTGTGTGTGCTTGTGTAGCTGTATTCTCGCCAAAACTGGTAATGGCTCAGACAGAAACTCCCTTGAGCAAAGTAGCTTTTAGAGAAAACACACAGTGAAATGCTACGGTGTGCTGACATCTTCCCAGTTAAAAAAAAAAAAGAAAAAGTCAGCAAGATGAAACCTGCAAAGTCAGGAATCTTAACATAAATAAAGAAATTGCATTATGGCTGTCAAACGCTTTTCATCCACACTTGTGCAACAGTGCTGAGGCATTTTCACTGCAAAAAATGTAAACAATTAAAAAGAACCTTTTTGATGTCACATTTTGCATTTCTAGGAAAACAATATCACCACATGAAGCAAATCTAAACTACTGTTTATGAAAATTGAAAATCCGAGCCATGCTCAGGGTGAGAAACTGACTCATCGGTAACAGCAGCCAATGTTTAATCTATGTATGTGACATTTCTTCCAGCTAGATAAGACAGCTGACTGTTTGACCTTCATGTAATGTTCTGCATCAATTCAGGCACCGACCTGTGTTTTGGTGTGAATATGTGAGTCTGCTTGTGCTCTAATTAGATAAGAATGTGGGAAAGATGGAAAGACAACGACAGGTGAAACGAATGACACCAACCAGTGAACCATTGCTCTATTAGTCCCCGTCCAGCGTTTGACTAAAATGAAAGAGTGCGCCATCTTTACACTTCTGCTGACTGGGCAGATAAACAGCCGGGGCACTGAAGTCTAACATGCATGTCACGTGTTTCCATCCTCCCTTTGGAACATTCACTAATACACAAAATGTGACGGCACATCCACGATGAATCCTCAACATCCATACAGCAGTCCCTAATAAACGGCGTAATCATCAAGCTGAAACAGTGGAGAACGTGAAGCCGTTTGGACTCTTAACGATACATGAAATTCACAGCTGGATTTGATGCTTTTAAAGTGGCATTATGATTTCACATGGTATGATTTCATGAGTTTTCAACACTGAAAAAATAAGAACTGCCTGAGAATGAGCCTCATGCTACCATTTTCAATTTACCATGACACTTTATGAAACCATAAAAATATCATCTTTGAGAGGATAAAATGAAAACATTTTTTTTTTTCTTATCTTAAGTTGTTTTGTTTTTTTCAAAGAAACAAAACGTAAACCAGGAGACAAAACCTCAGATGAAAAGTTATACTACAGGATTGTTTAACAGACACTGAGAACCACTCTTCTGTGGTCATTTGATCGATTCATGACATGGATCAGACCAATCACACGCATACACTCACACAATATACTGTTTAACCCCAGGAGTGAATGTTATATCATCTGTCTACACACTTTTGGCCACAAGTATCTACTAATATTACCCACATATGAGGCTGACAAGGTTTTGATTTGCTCTCAATGATTCTGAAAGCAGAAACTGATGTTTGGAAGTCGTTTGTTGTCTTTGAACAATTCCAAATTATTCAATTCACCATAAAACCATGTGTCACGTATGATGTAATGCTCGGGGCAACCGTGTCTCAATCCTTGTTTCCAAAGGCTCTATCTCTATATCTCTATGTAATTTCCTTAGACAGCAACTGACGCCAACACTGATGTGCTTCTCACTTGTATGATAAGTCTCGTGAGAAGACAGAAGCAGCACTTTTTTTTGTTTGATGATAAATCAGTTCTCAAACTTTTATGTTCATAACCTTCCGTTAAACTAATTCCCTAAATACTGTAATTTTACAATGAATGTTTATGAACAGAACTGCACAGCTTTAAGGAGGTTTATACTACAGTCATAAAAAACACTTTCCTGTATTAATGTATTTTAAGAAATTTGATTCACACAGTTTTAAATGAACTTATGAGTCAGCACTTAGATTATCCAGCGCAAACCAACCTGTTATTACTTTGTTTGAACAAAAACACAGCAATATTCTCACATGATTACCCCGCCATTATTGATAGCTGGATGGTGAAGCCTTTGTAATTCCTAACAGTAATGCAATAAAAATACTAACAATTTAGAAAACCAAACAGTAAACAGACGTGCATTTATCTCAATCTGTGAAACAATGATAAAGTCTACAACAATTACAACAAGTTAGAGGAAAAAAAGAAATACACTTTTATGTGTTTGCCGGTTACGAGTTTTAATTAGATGTGTGGTGAAACTGCAAAGCCATCTGGGACCATCTGAGATCACAGGGACGGCAGATGAATCGCAACACTTTCTACATTTCACTGCAGACTTTGTTATGCATACCAATTGGCAGCTCACTGCGCATTGTGTCTATGATATGCTACGGTTGTCTGCAAGTTGCATTTCTCACACCAGAAACTCTTTCAACAACAAAAAGAGCAGTGATATTTTTGGGTCTGTTGCTAAAATAATAGGCAAAGGGCTTTAAATCTTAAAACCTTGATCAATAAATTCTAAAATTTGTATCAAAAATCTATTCAGTTTGGCAAATATGAAATTGTTTTGCAACTATAAAGCCAGTTGTCGTAATACTATATTAATATTGAAGGCAAACAAAAAGTCCTATTATCTAAAATATATTAAGTCCACTTTCCTGTTTCCCAATGCATTCACTAAATTAACCCAGTCATAACTCAACACACCTTACTCTTTGCTTAAATTTAAGTTCCCGTCAGTCATTTTTTTTTTCAACAAAGTGAACCAGCTGCACCTGTTGTTGAGCTGAAGTCATTTAACAGTGGAAGCAGGACATTGACTTGAACTCCTAAAGGTTCAGCTTTCAAAATCTGGCATTATGTGCTTGTTAATCATCGTACTCTCCTAGAGAAGTGCTTTTCTTTTTGTGTTTAGTAATGCAATGACTTTTCAATGACTCATGTTTTAGAAAGAGAAAACTAAATAGATGGCTGCTTGGTTTATTAAAGCAAAAGCTGTTCTCCTAACTATGTTGATAAAAATGTAGAAACTGTACCACCGCTCTGATATATACTTAATGGCTAGAGAAAAAAAAGGTCTTCCCACTTACAGAAAAGGCTGCAAAAGGCCGCATAATCAAAACCAGATACACCCCCTATATCTAGGAGGTCCTTTGATTTAAATGAAAAACAGGCAGAACTGATTAACCTAACATTTAGCCTTTCCATGTCCTCCATATTCACTATTTCACTCAGCAGAACTCACGCACTTTGAAGTAAAATAACAAATCACACAAGGATTGGGTAAAAATAGGGTTCTGGCGGTAGCACAGGCCATTTTTAGGCCATGCATCTGTTTCCACTTTGCACAACGCAGGAGTGCCCTGTAAAACATTGGTGTAAATGGTTTATAATGTCACCAGCGGACTCTGAAATGGGAGACCTGGTTTCAATCAGCAGTCAAATTGCTCCTACATTACCCTCGTAGACAGAGTAGTAAATCACTCTTTGCCTCTGCGCTGCTGACGTTAAAGAAAAGGCATTGTTAAAAATCCGCCATGCGTGCCACCGAGAGCACCCTGTCTCTGTGTGGGGATGAGATTCTAAACAGCACCATATCAGCATCCCTATAGATGCAGGAGCAAAACATTCTGATTCTATAAGCAGAAAAAAAATCTGCACACACAGCATCTTTACCTGAGTCTGAGTCTTGACACAAACAGAAACTGGCCTAATTTGCAACTGTGAATGTAAACGCAAGCCTCAAGAATTGATCTGAGGCCCACGCCAACCAGTTAGAACCAGTTTGCTTGTTTCAAAATAAGAGTTTTTGCCTTTTCTGTACCAACGCCCTCAGTGTGGGCTGGTGAGGCATCTCAGAGTAGTTATAAACTCCAATAAACTAGAGAAACGCTGAACCCACCCACCACAGACCAACACACTTTGGGTAAAACCTGTCATTAAAACTCCAAGGCTCTGAAATTACAAAGATTTGACCCATATGGAAAGCATGAGAAATGTCAACTGGAGTAGGGCTGTGCCGCATGGTTTTTCAACGTGTGGCCACAGACAAGCTGGAGCTCTCCAACAGCGCCATTCAGTGTGGCCCCTGCCAAAGAACACAAGTATATAAGGATGCTGAGACAGATGCTCATGCTGCTAGCCCATGACTAGCCCTGTAGGGAAATACCCTTTGCAAAGCCATACAAATGCTCCCACAGACCAACAATTTATCCACACCAACAAATGCAGCAAAAACAAAATAAGCAAATTCATGGACAAGCAACATCTTTACAATAACATAGTTAGAACCACGGCACAGTCTATCAATTGAACTAAATGGCTGATTTTATATACAGTAGATATGTGATCTGCTTCTCAGAAGAACCACAGATCTTAAAAGTTCAGTCTCCGCTAACCAGTCCTGCAGTATCTGGTTGTTATTTAGCTGTTTTTACAGGAAGACCACCTGGCAGGCTCCACTTCCACCGTTTTCGGATTGTAGCAGGTGATAGCAGTCCTTGTCCTGCTTCTAAAGAGGCCTGTTGCAAGCTGAAGGGCCACTCTAAGCAGATCCAGCAGCTGGTGTGGACGTGCCGCTACATCCATCTCCCACAGCAACAGAGCAGAACAATGACGTAACCAAAAATTGCCTGTAGCAAAATAGCAAACTACGATTGTTAGCTGCAGTAGAGTCTGAGAATCCTTGCAGAATGTGCGATACTCTGGAGAGTTTGAATGATATTATGATCAGCCACCACAGCAACTAAATAACTTGTAAAGAGAAGACGGCGTAGTGGGCAAATAACAGCTGCCAAGTGGCCAAACTTTAAAAAAAAGATGTGTCAAAATGGCAGAATCATAAATCTTTACTTCTATTCATACATTTCAGAGCAAAAATAAGAGCAGAAATAGAGTGAGATGGGCCTTTAGCCTTGAGTTGAAGATTGGCTTTTTATCCAAGCAAAACACTTACCAACTCATCAAGTGATCAACTGAGCTGTTTTAAAGTTTGTGAGAAAAAGGTGTAAGTTACCTCATTATTTCAACTTTGAAATTCTCAGAGTCAAATACAGGTGTCAAACCTTTGCAAGGCAGTGTCTAATGGGCAAAAAAATTGTTAAATCTTCAACACAGAATGTTTAAAACTCATTTTCATTTACCAACGACACATTTCTTTTAGTTGTCTGATGGTTTATGCGCCAACGTTCAGAACTGTACTCAAACTGCTACATTTCTGCTCTTACAGAACAAGAACACAAACTTCACGTGTGGAAATCCTATTCACATATAAGGCTTGTTAAGTGTAGTACGTGAAACACATGAAACATTTCTTGCACGTTTCTTGTGTGGATATGGAACTTAAAAACACGAGGAGCACATGTTTTCATCTGTAATATCATGGTAAATTGGCACGGGAAACATGTTTTGCACGTATTTCATGTGTGATTCTGGAACATTTTCAACCTGTAACAACATGGAAAAACCATGGGAAAAACTCACATTCTGCTGGATTTTCTGTAAGGGTGAACTGCATTCAAAATAGCTGATCCTCTTACTCAGTTCTCAGTTTCATACTCAATCAATTAAATTTGAAATTAGGGGGAAAAGGAGTTTAGGTCATTCATTTTACTTTAATTATGGTTCTATATATGTTCTTATATGTCAAATTAAAATGCACTACAGCAAAGGATGCTATGTTGTAAATGACATTTTTTCCAGAAATGGTTCTCACTAGTTCCACCTTTGCCTGTCTGTACTGTGCCGAGCTAATGATGTCACCAGCTAAAGACCTTGGCTTTTATTCATGCATGGGCAGCATTCCAAAAATCACAACACCAGAAACACCTTCATGAAAAGGGACAAAAGACGAAAGAAATGCAGCAACACACCGTGGACCACTCTGTGATCCCCACGAGTAATGGTCATGTAAGTCACACGTTCTCCCTTGAATAACCTTTGGGTTTTGATTAAAATATGTCCAACACCCGGAGGAGTTCGTTACCACTGAAACAAACACACTCAGTCTAAAATAATAGCATACCTCACAACATTAAAGAAATTTCCAGATTGATTCTCTGGCTTTCACAGCCCACAAATAGAATAAAGAAGAGAAAGGGTTCAGTAAATAAATAAAATAAACTCTAACAGCTCCCCTGCAGATTTTATCTAGTCAGCATGATGGAAGAAAACATTGATGCTTTAACAGCATGACACCTATCAGAGCTGTCAACACAGGTTTATATGATATCTATCTATAAGAGTCCAAAAATGTAATTCTAAATCTGTAAGCCAAACCGTATGTGACAGTTGCCTATGCTGTGATATAAATTAGAGCGAAACTCCATAAATCATCAGCATATGATGGATCTTCCCACAATAATCTACAACCAAATGCAGCCACAATATGATCATAACCTACGAGCTAATTCTAAAAAAATGCCTCAAATATAGCACAAACATGTAGCTTGTTACTGCCTATTCAGTTGGCAGGATGTGAAGGTTAGAGACCGAACATGCAGCGAGGCCTTGGGATCTGTTTCAGAAAACCTCTGATGCAATTCCAAGAAACTAACCCACCCTGTATCATCTCAGCTCCCTTCATTGTGCCTGTGACAGTTTTAATTAAATTTATGTATTAATAAAGAGTGGCAATTGGGGCTATATTGGTATGTGACTCACTGTGCAGAATCCTTTTCTTCTTTTTTTTCCCTCTCCCCTTTAAAATAAATAAATAAATAAATACACGAAAAAAGGAGCAGAGGTCTTGATGTAATGCTGGCCATCTTTCTGTGTCCTTCTGAAACCCCCCCCCCCACCACCACCCCCTTCCTCCAAAAGGATGAAGGCAATTATGCAAAGTGGCACACCTGTAAATGATGCCCCATGATTTTAGCTTTTTATTTTTTATTTAGCCCAATTGCAAAGAGTCAATCCTTGGAATGCAAACTGTCTGCAGCCGGTGTTGAAGTAGCAGTAAATTGTTGCAAAAGCATAACAACACACACAGGATGGCAGGTGCTTTTTGCATCTTCTGTGTCTGAGGATTTCAGATGATGGATGCATGGATGGATGGATGCATGGATGGATGGATGCATGGATGGATGGAGGGATGGATGGAGGGATGGAGGGTGGTGGGGGTTGTGGCTCACGTGCACGCGCAAGCATGGAGTGGAAAAGGCCAAAGCAAATCAGTTTTATTATCATGACAGGTCAAAGAAAATGGAGAGCAAATCATTCCATTGCAATAGGCTATTAACGGACAAGGTGACGACTGGCTCGCTTGCCACAGAGAACCACCACTTCTCCTCGTTTCTTTTATTAGTATTTATTTTTTCTTCATTAGTTATTCTGGACGGATTTTTGTGCCCGGTTTGATAAAATGACATCCCTGCAAAGACTGCCGCGACGTCGGGCTGTCCGCTGAGCAGTGCAGGCGGGCAGGATCGGAATATATATATATATATATATATATATATATATATATATATATATATATATATATATCCCACTTGTGAAGTGAATGAGAAAATAATATTCTGCCTGGTCTTTATCACGTCAACTTCCGTTGTACTTAATTAAAAGAAAAGGCAGAGCATTTGCGCGAGTCACCTTCAAGTAAAACAAACAATTATCTGCTCCAGTTGATGTAAAAGTTGCCGCTGGCTGTGCGTTATAAGTTCAATAAAACAGCCCGTTTTCTCCCCCCGAGATGGAGCTTACTTCTATTATTTAACCATTACACATTTTTCAATTCTACTATTAAGTGAAACGGGGATGGTAAAAAATCCTTGCCGAGTTCGGTAAGTTGATGGCAAGCGGAGGGGAAGGGGAAAGATAACGGGGCACTTACTGAATCTCCTCTTTGACACCGCCGTTGGCATTTCTCTCCTTCTCCAAACCCACAGAGTCCAGTCCCGTCTTCACTCGGAAGCAAGCACGACAATCCACAGAGAAGTTAGAAGAAGAGAGGAGGAGGAGGAGGATACGACGAGTCCACCTCCTCCGGAGCAACACGAGGTCCGGTCAACCGACCCAGCCAGCCGGGGGGTCGCGGATCCCGGCTCTGTTCGTGGCAGCTCCCGAGCTGCTAACGGGTTAACGTCCGCCTCGCGCTCAAGCGTTTCGGGCGATCGCCGCCAAACAACCGGAGGAGGGCGAGAAAAAATGTTTATCTCTTCTCTTCTCTCCTCGCGAGTGAAATACTCCTCTCCGAAGTTAATTCGTTCGCAGAAGTCTGTCCGCGGTCCGCGCGGCAGGCGTGGAGTTGTCTCTCCCCTCGCAGTCACGCGTCTCCTCTGACTCCGCGGTGGAAACGCGCACAGGTCGGTCAGCGGGATTTTCGGATTCACTCGGCTGCACTCGTGTCGTCGCTTCTTCCCAAACCCCCGAAGCGTCTCGCAACATGCACCGAACTCAAACAGTTATTTCTGCTACTCTACTCACACAAAGCGCCATCTTAAAAGAGACATAAGGTGAATTTGTGGGGAGATTAAGACTCAGGACAGGGACGGATTATGAAACAATGGACCCCTGGGCACAGAAAGCCCCCACCCACCCCTAATCCCACTGAAGTCCAAAACACCCCAAATAGACTCCCACAAAAACCACAGAAGACAATTTGGGATTTTGGCATGTATTTGCCTGCACAGTATTTGAAATATTTTTATGCAATTCTGTCCTTTTGCATAAATTTGTGAGCTTCCTGTGTCATTCAGCTCAGCTAAATTCAGTTAATTTATTGAGGAAGTCTTGGCCCTATGGAAGGGGGATTGTCGTTTAATCAGGGGGTCGAAAGTTTGATCCCTAGCCTTGTCCTCGGGCAAGATACTGTGTAAAATAGAAATATAATAGAAAACACTGAATGTGTGTGTGAATGGGTAAATAAAAAACTTTGTAAACCTGGAGAGGTTATAAAAGTGTTATCCCAATGCGCTGCAACTGTTAGGAGACTAGTTGGTGACTCTTAATTGTGCGAAAATACGCAAGTCTTTTGTTGTAGAGAGACTGTTTGAGACCAAGCAACCAGGAGACATGCAATTCTTTTGAGCTGCCAGTTTTTTGAAAAATCACAGCTTGTTTTTGTGTGCAGAGCTCGTGACAGTGCATTCTTGGCTGTGCACATTATTTTGTTGCTCACCTCATCCTACCTTGACTCACTTTCTATCCACCTTGGCAGCTGCTCCTACATTTATAGTTAAATTTACTGGAGTACACTTTTAAAACAAAAAACTATTTTTATGTATTATCAGCATGGCTTTTAGACTTGGACATTTGCCGAGGATGTTTTCTGTCAAAGGAGAGCTCCCTTGCAGGTGTCAACATACAGCTCTAATGCTCTTGAGACAGGCTGGAGAGGCCCGTGACAAAAGTCGTGTGGGTTGGAGACAGTTTGGGGACACCCACAACAACTCTGACTATTTTAAGAGAAAGTTTCTCACCCAGTTTTTGAACATGTTCAAAACTGTGAACCAGCAAGGAATGAGTGACATGAAAGCAGTTTTAAGGAACTGAGGGTGAGTGGGAAATGGGTTACAGCTGGGACGTGACAATGAACAGGTGAGGTGGGTGTGGCAGGCTGACCGGAGAATTACTGAGCAGACGGAAGGTGAGTATATAGCACAGAAAACACATGAGAAAAACTAACACATACAAGACTGAATCACAAAGCCAAGAAAAACGCAGAACACAGGAATGACAACATAAAATACAGAAAAATAACTCTAAACCATGACATTGGTCTGGTCATTTTATTCCTCTTATTCTATGTTCTTTAATTTGGTATACCTAGCTTATGAACAATGATCAAATGAAATGTATTAAATTCAGTCTGATATTTTAAATATGTTAGAAAACTGATGACTATTATTTGCAGGTAAAGCTTGTAATGTAAGTGTCCTGTAGGCCTGTTCATTAATCTGTTTTTGATTTTAGGTCATGGAAAAAACTGGGGGCAGATACCAATTTCATAATGACCTTGCTCCTAGCAGCGGTGTTAAACTGCTCCTGCTGAGGAGCTCCTCTGGCAGGTGGTCCCAAGATCTCACAGTGGAAAGTTTCTGCAATCAGCAAAGTCCTGAGTCATCACTGAGAATGGAACATTTATAATTATTGCCCTATTATCTGTATTTTCCTTAGCAAATGAAAAAAATCTAATACCCCCTTTCCTTTCTTTCCTCTTCTCATGAAGGTTCAGGACAAGAGTGCAATTCATAATTTATGTGTTTGCCAACTCTCTGGCTCTTTCACCAGGAGTTAATTTTGTTCTTTAAGACATCTTTCCAAGACGGATGCAGAAAATATTCCCCAATCGATGATGCACAGGCAGGTCACCAAGCTGTATTTGACAAGTAATACTTTGCATAATTAATTATTAAGATATAGGAAAGCCTATGTGCTGAACAGTCAAGGACAGATTTTTGGAACTACTAAATACAAAAGTGAAGTACGGTAATGGGAAAGAGAATGTGCTTACAATGCAGCCTTGTTGTTGTGCATGAGCACTCAAGCGACTCGGTTGAAGGTGCAGGGCATGGACACTGTGACCCCACTCCCCCTCGGTAATGAGCACCTGAATATCTTCAGGGTTCTGACAAAATGTTCACTCTGCCTTCTAACCTTCTAACAGTGATCAGTTGTTAGTTTGGTTGAACCGCTGCTGAACTGCAGGTTGAATATCCAAAACACCTTTGTAATATCTGGTGCAAATAATGTTTGTAAGTTTTATCTCTACCACTGGGCCTTTTAACAGGTTCTCCTTTTATTGCACTCTGACACAGATACCTGCACATTTCTACTTCATCTAACAAAATGAGCTGCTATTCAATCTCAAAGTGACTGAAAATGATTTCTGTTTCTTTACCTGTACAAATGATAACCCTGGTCAAAGCCCAATGTTCTAAAAACAGGATCTTGTCAGACAAATAAGAGACCTGGCCAACATTATTACACTCAGAGGGAGACCATTGTTTTGATACAGCAACCATCAATATGTAGGTGCCAGACAGAGAAATTGGTACATGTGCTCAATACTGCTGCTACGAATCTCTGGTGGCCAACAACAGGCCTGCTTTTCAGCTAAAGACCTCTCATGTGGACAGTGTGGAGACTCATAAACAATCTTTCCTTGTGAAGGTCAGAGACAAGGGTTTTTTTTCACCAAAGTAACTAAAAAGTCTTTAGGGAGCAATTATGCTTTGTCATTGGCAGATTTTCTACACTGAAGCCCAAACATTGCCAATGTTTTTGTAAACTCTATTTGAGTTTAGTCACACAACATGAACCCCTACAGCTTCAGTGAGGTTTCAAAGATTTTTTTTATTTTTTGTTACAATACAAAGTAGAAAATTTAAAGCTGTATGCACATAAGTGTTATAATAATTAAGGCTTGACATAAAGACCCTTACTCTACATTTTTAGTGAGTTAAACATTTTATATTCACCAGAGTATTAGAACAAAACTCCCACTCAAGTCTACTTCCTGTTCATAATGATTTCAGTGGTTTGGAATAAATGGATTGCTAAATTAGTGCAAATCAAAAAGTGACTGAGGTGCCATATCAACTTCTAACCATAACACTGTTAGAACGAAGCTTCGTACATGGATCCCGTTATCAGTTGTTCCTCATTAATTTTTTTTATTGAGCTCTGTGGGGAAATTAGTCAGGAGAAATTACTTGTAAAGCAGTTCATTTCTGTCTAGAACCCCTTACTTTATGGTTTGAAGGCTGATGTAATACTGGTTCAGGTTTTTTTCAGTCCATGCTACATATTGCAAAGGGTTTTTAAAGTATAATATTGCTCATGAGAAGGTTTCTGATTACAGTACATTGTAAAACAGGGTTTGCCATTTTTGTTATTTCAGTAGAGTGTTTTTTAGTTAAACAAACTTTTGATTAAGTTGTGAGAAAAAAAATTGATTTATTACAAATGTCTTAAATGTATAAAATATTTACAATAACATAAAGCAATAATAGTGGAACAAAACATGTTTTTTCACCTGACTCATAGGCAGCCCTTTTATTTATACTTGATTGAAATATATTAAGGTTCACATCATTTATTTATAAGCCATTTTATTATTCAGTATATTGCAGAATAACTCATCTTTTAGGAAGCTGACTTTTACAGAAAATGATAACAATGATAGTCAAAACAGATGAGCAAAAATGAGTCTAATGAATCTGACATATGTAACAGTCAAGACCACAAAATCACTTATATGCTCCTAACATGGTCTTTATGGACTTAAATTATTATAAATATGGTTAACCATGTTAGGGATCCATAAAAAAAAATTGGATAATTGTAAATGCAAATAACACTTTCTTAAATGTGACAAAAGTATCTCATCCAAAATGATTTGCTCACACAAAGGCAAAATTTTATTCAAGGGTTCAGATATACTGAATTTACAAGAATGGCACAGACCTTAATTATAATCATTCTTTAGTTCAAGTGAACAGTGCTGAGAAAATTCCTGAGACTTTACATTCATATCTCAAAATCAGATTGCCTCTAAAAACACTGGTGATTGTGCAGAATGAGAAATAATTGCTATCTTGAATCACTCACCTGACATTTTATCAGGTACACCTTTCTAGTACTGAGTTGAAGCCCATTTTACCTTCAGAAATGCCTTAAATCTTTGTGGCATAAATTCAACAAGGTGTTGGAAACATTCTTCAGAGATTTTAGTCCATATTGTCATAATAACATCACACAATTGCTGCAGATTTGTCAGCTGATCCATGATGTGAATCTCCTGTTTCACCACATCCTAAAAGTACTGGACTGGATTAAGATCTGGTGGCTATAGAGATTGTTTGAGTCCAGTGAATCGAGACTCATCATACCAGGCAATGCTTTTTCAATCTCTTATTGTCCAATTTTGGCGACCCTATGTGAACTGTCACCTCAGCTGTCTGTTCTTAGCTGACAGGAGTGGCACCGGGTGTGGTTTTCTGCTGCTGTAGCCCATCAGCTTCAAGGTTCGGCGTGTTGTGCGTTTAGAGATGGTATTCTACAGAGCTTGTTGATCTGGCTGCCCATTCTCCCCTGACATCAACAAGGCATTTTGATCGAAACAGCTGCAGCTCAATGGACATTTTCACTTTTTTGGACCATTCTCTGTAAACTCTAGGTGTAGTTTTGTATAAAAATCCAAGTAGATCAGTTGTTTCTGAAATACTAAGACAAGCCCATCTGGTACCAACAACCACTTCACATTCAAAGTCACTTAAAGCCCATTTCAGCTTTATTCTGATGCCCAGTTTGAAGTTCAGCAAGTCAACTTCACCACATCTAGTTGCCTAAATGCAATGGTTGCTACCATGTAATTGGCTGATTAACTACGCTCACAAACAGTTGAACAGTGGCCTGTGTGTGGAGAGTTGTTGTATGTATACATATGTATTACTGCCAAGAAGGCAGTAATACATATGTTTTATATGTTTGCAAAAATAGATAAATAAATTACAAATAAATAAATTAAAAAATTCAACATCAATGACTTTTACCTGGATAATTAAAATATATAATAATAATAACAATAACACAATTTAGTTGTTTTCTGGAGTGTTTCATGTTTCCCAAGTTTTGTCAAACAGACATTTAAAAATCATAGCATCCAATCCTATATGCCACCCACTAACAATAAAGCAATATACAGGAATGAGAGATTAGCAGTTCACAAAGATCATTTAAGATTAAATCTGTCTTAAGTGCCACAAAGATAGCTCTCTTCTGACATTTAACTCATTCCATATGAGGTTATGTTCAGAGGTCAAGTTTAATTTTTTCTATCAAGTGCTTCCCTGGCATTTAAAATGATTTAAACATCATTTCAATGTTGATAGGCAAAAATATTCAGTCTGTGCTGATACTTCACACAGGCTTCAAAGTAGTTATTGTTGAACTAAAGTCAGATTTTTCAAAATGTATAAAATCCCAATACTATAACTTCTGGAGTAATTACTTGCATTAGTAATCAAATTTGTAATAGTAATAAATCTATGCAGTACCTAGTGAAACCTACCAGCACTCAGTTGGTGATGTATAAAAAGGCATGGATATATTTGTGCATTGCATGCTTAGCTTGCTCCTAAAATACAGATTAAAAATTTGATTAAACGATTGGTATTCATCACAGACACTGAACATCAATCAATTGGGTAAATTAATTGCACACATATCCTTAATTATAGAACAACACCCCACCAGTTTGCCCATCTTGGGTATCATAAATACCAAGTTTAAAGTTTAGGAGCTCAAATGTACAGCTGTCACATTATAAATAAATGGAAGGTGCTTGAAGTGTACAGTGTTAAAAAGAATATTTACTTACAGTATATTTACTTACTAATTTACACCTCCGACAGCTTCCTGCCTGCAAATCTCTCTTGCCTAATTTGCAGCAAAAGTGTTGCTTTTTTGTGAATTATTTTTTTCTCATAACGCTTCCAGTTCAAACAACCTGTTTATCATGACTGAATTAAGTGGCAGGTAATTAATGTGTTTTGTGCTGAAAAAAACATCAAATGGCACATCAAATGCCATGTTTGCTGATGGGCTATTAGGAGCACTCATAGAGCCTCGCATTACCACGGAAACGTGATAAATGTGACTCTTATTATCTTTGACACAAATTTTAGGATCTGTTGAGCCAACTAAAGAACTGGTTGCTTCATTGTTATACTCAGATCTACCAACACCCTTATTTGTGTGAACATTTTGGACTTTTGTTGTGTGAAAAACTAAACAAAAATGTCAGATTATACTTACACATATAATGAGGAGAATAAATGCGCCTTTGTGAATTTATAGCTTGTCCTGCTTTGTACCCACAGTTATAAAGATGTTTTATTTTCTACCAACAAAAGGAAAAACTTTGCTTATCAGCTCTTGAAAAGACATTAAATCCATTTTTGTTGTTGTTGTTTCTTTAAATAGTGTATCTTAAGTTTTATTTAGTGCTACTGGATTAGGCTGACTGACTAGATTAGCTTTTTGAGTTTTATCCCCCCAAAAACCTGCTTTTTCATTAAAGTGATCAGTGTCGTTAGTATACATTTCATAAAAATATTTAACTATGTTTCTGTGAAAGTCTTTTGATATTTTGGTTTTGCATTTGGAAGAAAATAATGTTTTGTGTGTTTGTCTGTTGCCAAAATATCTCATGAACCATACGACTAATTTTAATAAACCTACCAAAAATTAAACATCGGATATACATCTACAAAAGATTAACTTTTAGAGTCAACCTAATGCAAGATGGCTGCCATAGAAACTAAGCTTAAAAAGCACAAAGGTGGCTATAACTCTTAAAACTTTATGTGGCAACAGCTGAGACTGATCCCCAACACATATTCTGGGTGTAAACTGCACAAGATATTTGTTTGAAATTTACATGTTCCAAATGTACCTATTTGGAGTCAACTCTGTTAGCAAAATTTCTCATGGACATTCAAACCAAGTTTGAATAAAACTTTATTACGCCTACAGCAACAGCAAAAACAACTGTGCTGCACTCATTTGAGTCTCCAGTGCATCTCTCTATGTTTCACTTACTGATCAAAATTGGCTCCCAAACTTTTTTTGTGATCTCATAAATCCTGCTGATAGCTGCACACTTACAACCTCACATTTTAGGAGCACATGGAGGCTCTCAAATCTCTGCAGAAGAATCTAAAAAACAGTCGCCCGGTGTTATAACTCTAATCATACATCATTCTGTGTACTGGAGCTCAAACACCCAGGGGAGATAACAATGACTCAGACACTCTTTTGAGTGATGGGGGGGCTTTGGTGTATTACATACTATATATTACTGATATATTACACAGCTCTCAGTTGTAAATGTTTTTGCCAAAAGGTCAGTCACAAAATGACAAAATGGAGTTGACACGTACAATGACCTGGACAGCCTGAGCGGACTCATTTTTTGCAGGACGCTCCCATCTTGTGTCTGTTGCACAATTAAAGCAGGACTCAATGAGGCAGGAAAACAGTTAATGGAAGTTAATGACGAGAACACACAGAGCTCTTGTATCATTAACCAACATGCAGTCAAACATGCTAATGATTGTTGCCATCTCTGCAGTCGCTCAGAGTAAAGATCCAATTTTAGGTTTTGGCTGGGGTGAAACTACATCCTGCAGAAACTCAAAGGGAAACTGTTTAGAAGATTTAAGTCAGTAATTCAGTCAGTCATTCCTTGAAGGAATGCACATGACTCTCAGTTAATACCACACCAAATTATACCTCAATATTTGTTCAATTGTAGCCATTTTTGTGCTCTAATATCAATTGGCTGTGGTAGCATCTTGAAATGAATTTGGATTGAGCCCTTAAGTTTATTAGTTGTATATGTACTTTCATTGATAATGTTTTAAAAGTTTTATTAAAATCCATCCAGTGGTTCATGAGATATTTTGCTAACAAAGAGAAGGAGTTGATTAAAATAGATAATGGCATAATTTTAAACACAGATGTTGCCTCATTAGTTAACGTTAAGATTATAAATTGGGGGTCTACTAAGTACTAACACACCAAATTTTAGCTCAATATCTCCAAAATGCCATTTAAAATAGCTGTTTTTGCATTTGCTAATATTGCTTTCCTGTGGCTGCCATATTAAATTGGACTTACTCCAAACAGTAATCAGTTGTATAATTACTGACTGAACATTTCATTATAATTTGTTTAGTGGTTCATGAGGTATTTTGCTACCAGACAGACAAACACACACGTAAACACACACACATACATACATAGGCAAAACATTGCTACTCTGTAAACAAGAAGTTTGCTTTAGGCTGTTTGACATTTGATTGGAATAATGTGGTTTAGTTTATCAATCTGAGGCAAAAAATCCTTGTGTATGCTGCAGGGTGAAGCAGGGACTCCCAATATACTTACTGAGATCATTATTAAGACATAAAACAGAATATTCCTGTCAGACTGAAGGTACAGTGTCACAGTGTGTCTGATGTACCTACAACAAGGATTTATCAGCCAGAGCTTTAAGAAAATTTGAATTCCTTTTAAGTACATAATTGTACTTTGTTTCAAGTGAACAAGAAAACATGCATTTTTCTACATCGCAAACAGACCACTTAAGCCTTGAGAGAGAGAGAGAGAGACATGAATGATCTGAAATCCTCCCCTCCTTCAAAGCCTGGAACCACAAGAAACACACAAACAGCGTCTCCACAGCAGCTATATTTAAAAGGCAGAATGCAGAGAAATGAAGAGGAAGAGACGACACCGGCGAGAGACAGAGAAAAGAGAAAAGAGAAAAGAGAGATAGTGGTGGGTTGGAATTGGATGAAGGACACATAAGCTCTCATTGAGCTGGCAACATTGAAAAGAGTCCTTGCTTATTGAAAAAAAGGAAGAAATCAAAGGCAGAAAATTCCTGCAGAGGGATGGGGAGGACAGAGAAACAAGCTTGTCCTACTCTTCATTGTTTTTTTCCCCTTCATTCTCCCCCCTCCCCCCCACTGTGGTTGGAGTAGTTAGCCACTCAGCGATAGAGAAGGGATGCATGGAAGCCAGCAGGTTGGAGAAGCCCTTAAGCAAAAGGATCTAAGAAGGAATAGGAGGCGACACAGCATAAATTGTTTTTCTGTTCTTCAATGTGCAGGATTGTGCTGAGTGTTTAGCCCTGCTCGTGCAAAAAAGAAAACGGTGACACTGTTCCTTTTTACAGTACAGCTCTTCTTAGAGCAACAAACATGGCATCCTGAGAGATAACACACTCATTACTTACAACATGTTAAACTGAACTTCAGTTCTGAAAAAAAATGGGAGGTTGTGTAAAATGTAAATAAAAACAGAATACAATAATTTTCAAATCTCATAATTCATATTTTATTCACAATGGAACATAGTAAACATATGAAATGTTTAGAAATTGTACAACTTTTAGGGAATTTTTTTTTTAAATTTAATTTTAAATTTGATGGCAGCAACCATTGTGAACCATCCTGTCTTCTTTTAACAACAGTCTGTAAACGTCTATGAACTGAGGAGACCAGTTGCTGAAGGTTTTAGAGGGGAATGTTGTCCCATTCTTGTTGGATTCTAGCTTTTCAACAATCCTGGATCTTCCTTGTTGGACTTTTTGTTTCATGATGCACCAAATGTTTTCAATTGGTGAGAGGTCTGGACTGCAGACAGGCCAGTTCAGAACCCAGACTCTTTAATCTTGAAGCCATGCTGTTGTAATGGACGCAGTATGTGATTTAGCATTGCTTTGCTGAAATATGTAAGGCCTTTCCTGAAAAGGTCATCGTCTGGATGAGAGCATATGTTGTTACATGTATATATATTTTTGCATTGATGGTGTCTTTTCAGATGTGTAAGCTGCCTATGCCAGAGGCATTAATGCACCCCCATACCATCAGAGAGGTCTTCTTTTGAACTGAACTGTGAGCTGATAACTGGCTGCATGGTCCCTCTCCCCTTTAGAACAAAGGACATGGTGTCCATTGTTTCTAAAGAGACTACAGAGCAGTTCTTCTCTTTGTCTCGGTCCATTTCAAATGAACTTTGGTCCAGAGAAGACAGCAGCATTTCTAGATGGTGTCCACATATGTCTTCTTCTTTGCACAAAAGCGCTTTAAGCAGCATTTGTGGACGGCACGGTGAACTGTTTACAGACAATCATCCGTGGAAGTGTTCCTGAGCCCACACAGTGATGTCCAGAACAGAACCAGACATGTTTTGAATGCAGTGCTGCCCGAGGCCCCGAAGATCATGAACATTCAATACTGACCTTTGACCTTGTCCTTGGAGCTCAGAGATTTCTCCAGATTTATGAAATCTTTTTTATATTATGAACTGTAGATGATGAGATATTCAATAGCTTTCTAGTTGTTCCACTATTTTGACACAGTTTTTCACAGATGGGTAGACCTCTGTCCACCTTTACTCAAGAGAGATTCAGTCTGTCTAAAAAGCTCTTTTTATTCCCAGTCCTCTTACTGACCTGTTGACAATTAATCTTATTAGTTGCAAAATGCTCCTCCAGCTCTTTCTTATTTATACCACATACTTTTACATCCTTTTTTCTGACAGGTTGCTGCCCTGAAATTCAAAAATATCTTATTTTTTCTCTAAAAATGGTAGTTTCTTAGTTTAAACATTCAATATATTTACTTTGTTCTATTGGGAATTAAATATAGGTTTATGAGAAATGCAAATCACTGCATTTTGTTCTTATTTACATTTTACACAACACCTTAAGTGTTTTGGATTTGGGGTTGTACCAAAATAAAAATTCAAGAATTTACATAGAGTGTGTAATTTACAGAAAGCGCAGATGTTGCAGTTGTAAGAAAACTGGCAGCAAGGTCATAATGTAGTGTGGTAGAGGACATGGCACAGAGGGATGAGTACTGACTTGAATTTTTCTTCTTGGCCAGCTGTTGCAGACGCAAACTCAGATGTGATGGATGTGATGGACAGACATTATGCCTCTGCTTCTCTTCCTGCCATCTCAGTCAGCGTTTTCCCCCCAAGCAGATTGGGTTCCACGAGCCAGCCCTCACCGATCATCGCTGGGGGAATCTGATGTTTCAACTGTGCAGAGCACCCCATCAGACAAGTGGATATTAGCTAGTTAATTTTTAATTCCTGAGATGCAAGGGAGCCACGCTCTTTTGTGGTTGGAGGGAGAGCTAATGGCTCTGGATTAGGTATCACGGGCGGATATCTGGGAACTTCCCCTGGGGAATGTTGTGCAGGTCTCTTCATTGAACACCATTACCAGTCTTGAAGTAAGCCAGAAAGCCACTCAAAGACACACTGTCCAGCTATTGACCTTTTGGCAGCAGGGTGGAGTTCCTCGATGAAGAGTTATTGAGTGGGTGCTATGTGTGGTTCATTAAGCTATAGTGGGAGTTAAAACATAGCAGTTGATGAAGTCTGTATCCCATCTAACACATTCAGACATAGATTTCTTTTCCCCACCAAACAAGTGTAAAATCTAACCAAAAAAATAAATAAATAAAATTAAGGCCTAGAAATCCTTAAAGGAATGCATATCACCTTTTATGCCACCTTACCATCTTAATTGTAGCTATTTTTGTGTTTTCTATGGTCAGTTGATTGTGGTGGTCATATTGAAATTTATTGACTCTAAATGTTAATCATTTGTAGATGCACGTCCAGGGATTGCTTTCTGAGCGTTTCACTGAAATCCATCCAGTGGTTTATCTGATATTTTGTTAACAGACAAACGAGGTTAACTTCAACATTTATTGCCAAGGTTTTAAGCAAAGATGTTGTGCAATGAGTGGTGCTTGAATTATGTGTTGTGAATTACTCTAAGCTACCACCACACCAACTTTAGAAACAAAATAATAAAAATGATTCAATTACAGCAATTTTTGTATTTTCTAAGGTGGGTTGGCTGTGGCAGCCAGCGTGAATTCGATTGACTTCAAAAGTTAATCAGTTGTAGATGTCTATCCAATGATTATTTCATAAAAGTTTCAATGAAATTTGTCCAGTGGTTCATGAGATAATTTGCTAACAGACAGACAGGGTTAACTCGAATAGTTAATGGTAAATTTTAAACAAAGATCTCACACAATATGTTAGCACTCAGCATATGTGTTGGAGATTCGTCTCAGCTCATGCAAGACCAAATTTTAGGTAAATTTTTGTGAAGATGACTGAGTTAGAGTTATGTTTGTGTTTTCTAAGGTCAGTTGGCCGTGGCAGCTATCTTGAATTAGGTTGACTCCAGAAGTTATTAAGTTGTAAATGTACATCCAGTAGCATGATTGGCCACCTTCGCCTTTTGGCAGTGGGTGATTAAAACAAAAAGCCATATCTGCCTGATCAAATAAGAGCTCGTTGGTGGAAGCAGACGCTTTTTACTGAATAAAACCCTGCTGCAAACACCAATGTATTCATGCAAGTCTAATGTAGAAGATTGAGAGTTTAATAGGTTGTCTGGCTAAGTGCACGTCAAGCCGCTCCCTGGACAGATAAATTTAAAAACCTCAGCCATGTTTTCTTGATGCCCTAAAATAATTTCCTTACTTTCAGTAGAATTGGGAGTGATTATTGTTTTTATTGACTCAGATGTTCCATTAGGAGAAGAGCTGCTTAGGGTAAATGGCTCCTGACAGCAGCACAGAGCCGGCTGATGATGACCCGTCACCAGACCTCACACCAGGGTTATTAACTGGCCGCCGCGGCAGCAGAGAACCAGCGCTCACTTGACAGTGATGCATACATGGACAAAATGTAATACTGTCCCCAGTTTCCTCAGACAGCAGGCAGAGGAGAGATGATGGCTGAGGAGGCAGGATGATTGTGCTTAAGATTCAAACGTACAAAACAAAGTGGTGCAAAATAGACTTCTGACGAAAACAAAACAAACAAGAAAAAAGTATCTTTGCAATATTCCAAGGGTTGCTGTTTATTTATCTGTAATCAGCCGTTTTTTTACCTGAGACATTCAGGTAACAACTCTGCAGCTTGTGTGGGGTCACTTCAGTTCAGTAGGAAGTCCTACATAAAGGCTTATGATGGATTGTGCTCAGACTACCAAATGCACGAGGAAAAAAGGGGTTCAGACCGCCTTTGGAGAGTTTCCCCTATTTTCCGTCTGCACTGAGGCTATTCAGACCTGTATTTAACCCTATCTGAATGCAATCGGATTCCTAAAAATTGTTTTTGATGACAGGTCTGAGTAACCTCTCAGTGTCTAAAAGATGATTCACATCTTTTTGAGGTGTATTGCCATGGCAACCCATGCTGGGAAGCCTAACATGATCTGGAGCAAGTTCAGCTCAAGATAAGAATTCAACACATGCAAATAATTGCCTTCTGCGGAATCAGTGTTGTAGAAAAACTGTCAAACTTAAAGATATCTTAGAAGTGGTATCATTAGGCATGTAAGGCTGCAGCCCCAGATGATCATGGCTAAATCCAACACATTTATAGGATGCGTTTAAACTGTACTCATGACTGATAAATCTTCATTGTCCCTCTTTTAAATAAATAAAAAAGTGCATCAGACAGATGGGAAGACATGAGATCTGGACAGGTGAAGACGAACTGGTTGTCAGATAGATAAGACGCACCGTTATGACAGTTTGTCACTGCTCCAAAGCGTCCTTTGTCACACAGCAGAGGCACAGACACAAGGCGGTAAATCGAAACATTTAATAAAGTTAACACACAACTGCAAATTATTGTCAGTGCTCTAACGTCTCGTTAAAGTTTCTCTTCTGCCGCAAACAAAACTAAAAGCTTATCATTACTTGGAGGAATACACATCACCTGCTGCTTTTCTTGTCAGCATTCTAGACTAAGATCGACTTGTGTTGAGAAATCATAGACATGTTATTGTTTTGGTCAAACTTAACATGTTATTTGGTCAAAATAATATTATGCACAATCCCATTTAATATTGCAAGACGTTATGCTTAGAGTGTGTGTTGTGAATAATTCTCAGCTACTACCACAGTTTAGCTCAATGTCTGTAAAACTGGCTGGGTTATAGCATCTATGTGTTATCTTTGGTTGAATATTAATGGCAGCCATCTTGATTTGGATTGACTCCAAAGGTTAAACAGTTGTAGAGGAACAATCAATGATTACTTTCAGTTTTCTTTAAAATACATCAAGTGGTTAATGAGATATTAAGCTAACATTCAAACAATGTTGACTCCAAAAGTTGATGCTAGGAATAAATCCCAGCTAGTACCACACCATATTTTAGCTCAATATCTGTAAAATTGACCAAGTTTTATTATGTTTGCTTTCCAGTGGCACCAACAAGACAATTTAGGTGAGCAAAACAAAATGACAGTGGTGCATGTTTGAGTTCCATTCGCTGGAACTCAGGCAGGAACAAACACACTTTACATACTGTAGCTCAACCCTATTTTGTTTTTATCAACCCGTTTGTCACATCATTTTATTTAGTGGCACAAAAGGCTTGAAAACATCTAATTAGGTGCACATTTTACTTGAAGAAATAATGCTGTAATTGTATAATACTTTGTTTTATGGTGATGGAAGGATAAAAGAAAATGCTTGAAATTTTAGGCAGCAGCTAAGAATTATTTCATAAAATGTAAGACAATTACAAAAACTGCCTGTCAAAGGGCCTCCACGGAAATTGGCTGTTTTGTCCAGAACCTGCAGACGTTCAAATTACAGAGTAATAAAGCACAGAAAGCAGCTCTAACCAGAGAATTTTCCCCCTTTCTTTTGACTAAATAACACATTGAAGAGTTTGTAGCTGTTCTTTTTTTTTCTTCCAGGGTTTGTCACTCAGTTCTGTTTTCATTCGAGAAGGTATAAACCAGGGTGACAACTGCGCGGTTACGTCTGCAGCCATTTTATGTCTGGTTTTAGCTTTTTCACTTATAAATACGTGTTTGAAATCGAATGTTTACCACAGTGTCACCTCATCCTGTCAGCTGAACTCCATCTGCAGGTAACAGACATGAAGGATGCGTGAGTTGACAGACGAGGGGCACGGTTGTTCAAGCTGGGGAACATGCACACTATCAAATGTTTTCTGGATTTCACAGCGCAGAGGGGGTGTCACTTCTCGAACACCTATGCGAGACAGCACTGCAGCCTGTTTTACCACACTGAGCCATGCTGTCATGAAGGAGTGATTAGAGCCCCCCCATCCTTTCTCCACACATCATTACGGTAATACACCAGGCTCTATTACCCCAAAGCATCCTGTCAATGTCCCTAATGCTACTGCCTCTGTCCAACCTTCAGGCAGGCCTCAGAGGGGCGATGATGATGATGATGGTGGTGGGTTAAGGCAGAGCCCATGATCCCTGCAGCATGGCAGCTTTAATTTCACGCTTTGTTAATGTCCCTATTGCAAGTACTTGTCCTGTCTGATGCCCTCTGCAGCCACAACCACTGCTGCATCTGTCCTGGCTGCCCTCTGGTTGGCTCAAGGACTGCACCAAAGGAAGAACGATGGAAATTCTCCTTTTCTTTTAATTACTGTCTGCCACTAAAGGGAGCAATAATGTTTTTTCCCCGTATCTGTGTGTGTCTGTTTGTCTGAACCATTAGCAAAATATTTCATGAACTAGTGGATGGATTTGAATAAAAAATGTCAGAAAGTCATCTCTGGATGCATATTTACAACTAAATAACTTTTGGAGTTATTCCCATTCAAGATGACACATCAGATAAGCAACCTAAGCAAGCATAAAAATGGCTATGACTCCAGCGGCGGGTGATATGCATTCCTTTAAGGATTACTAGGCCTTTAAATTTTCTCTGCATTTGTCACCCTTTTTATTAGCTTTCTCTCCCCAAACCTGCCCGCCCTCTGCTTACCTTTATCTCAGTCTCTAGCTCTTGTGCACTTTGTCACTGTCTGTTTCACCCTCAACTACTCCCCTCTCTCATTCCTTCTCACCCATGTCGATTACCTATCTCTCTTTTATTGCTGTTTCTTTCACGTTCACTGGCTCTCCTCTCTCCCCCGGTAAACAGGTCCTTTTTTTTCCTCAGCCCACTCTTTTCCCATTTACTGGATCTTCTGTGTGTTCACTCACTCCAGCTCAATTGTTGCTCTTCATCTCTTTCCCCCTCTCTCTGTCCCATTATCGTCCCCTTTAATTTAGGCTCACTCTGTTTTCATTGCTTGCAGTCTCAGTTCGGATGAACATGTCTCATTGCACCCCCCCCATTCCCTTCATGTCTCCATCCTGAAGTCTCCATTTACACACTGTACCATCTGTATTTGCTAAGCACTGGGAGACTGAGAATCATCATTCTGTCAACCTCCTCCTTCTGCATGAGTCGGCAGCCACTTTCAGGCACCCCTAAAAATGCCACCGTAAGCACAAACTTGTTGAACCATAGCATTTTGGAGTCAGCTTGAATATTTTACTGAGGGGGTGAAACAAAGGCTTAACCTGCTACTCAATTCCACTGAAATGAAAACCCTTTATCTTTTTTTCTGTTTTTTCTTTTTTTTTTTTTCATTTTCAGTTTTGCTTTGCTTGTGTAGTGCAAGTCTATGTTTCTATTCCTACAGAGACAAATAATGTATTTTTTTTAATCTACTAGAATTTTTATATGCCTTTATCAGCTATTTTTCTTTTTTATTGCCTGCTGCCATACAGCCATTTTTGTGTTGGCTAAGGTACATTAGCTGTGGGAGCCATCTTCCATCGAGATGACATCAAATGATAATCAGTTGTAGATGTACAATATTTACTTTCTGAGAGTTTCATCAGAAACCACCTAGTTGTTCATGAGATATTTTACTAACATACAGAGCTGAAACCAACAGTTAATGCCAAAGTTTTAAGCAAAATCAATGTGCAGTGTTCAAAATACATACTCGGGACAATGCTCAGCTTCTACTACATCAAATTTTAGGTGAATATCTATGAGTTGTAGATGTTCATCCAGTGATTACTTTCTTGGAGATTCATTTAAATTCGTCCACTGGCTCATCAGATATTTGCTAACACTACAGACAAACACACACAAACACAGACATGTCATCTGCAACAGGCAATAATTCTCTTTTAAATTCCTAAGCCATCCATTTTTAAAAAATGCAGATTTTAGACTAGTTTCAGTACATGAGCAGACTTTTTATTGATTTACTTTTAGAACATTTGTTGCCACTTTTTTTCTTTACGTACATACTAAAGTCCTAAAACCAGATAAGTAGGTATCACACAAGAGTGACTAATGAAATGGAGGCTCCTCAGTGGGAAAATGGGTGAAAAAAGGGTATTTTTTCCTAAAGAGGGTCTTATTTCCCAAAACAAGGGGGAGGAGGTAACAGAATCTCTTTGAGAGTGAAGTCATAGGGTCTCCTGTGGGAGGGCATTGATCGGAGGTGATGCACTGAGGAAAAAGAGAGCACCTATCAGATTCTGTCTACACACACACAGACACACACATACACAAAGCAAAGTTTACTCGTAAAAAGTTAACACCCCAGCGCTTTGCTCAAGACCATCCTCTTTATGTCTTTCTACGCCCCCCTAACACACACACACACAAACTAACATCACGGATAGCTAATAATAATTAGTTTTGAACTAACTTATACACCAAATACCAAGTGATAATCGGTGACAATTTTTAATCCCAAAATACCACAAAACAATAGATTAAACTTTTTTTTGGGTGTTAATGATTTGGTAGCAGCAGTGGAGCTATTATCAACATGTGATTGTGTCTGCATTTGCCTTGCCTCCCTGAGCTCAATCATTAAAAAGGTATGACAGTTGCCCGCAGAATGAGAGCCACAGCCAAAGTTTGAGCCCTCTATAAGCCGCTTGTTGCCAAGTTACGGTCACTTAACAAGCCAGTATTCTATTTTGTCTTGTACTTTTTTAACATTATTGTGTGCCTTAAGTTTCTCAGTTCCACAGTTGCTACAAGGCCTGTTCCACAATTGGAACAATGTTTTTTTTTCTGTAGTTACTGTAACGCTCTCCAGACACAGTGGTATACCGCAGGCTATGGTACTGTGACACATCAATGCTTAATCTTACATTAAACTTGTGTTAGCTGAAACTCTGCATGGCTGTTTCTGTGTCTGTTTGTATGCTGGGCCCCTCGTGAGTGTCTGTGTTTGTCTCTCTCTGTATGTGTGTAGCATAGATGGTGCCCAATCCTTTATGTGAAACAGAGCGCAGGCAGTTTTTATCTGCAGAAAATATTATCGTTTCTGCAGAACGCTGCATGGAGCCACACAGAGTTTATCGGTTTTTTACTATTTATATTGATACACCTGGAGATGCTCCTGCAGGTGAGATATATGGCAGTTTGAAGTATGGCCTTGTCCACTGTGAGAATGTACTGAATGTTATTTTGTGATGAGATGGGGAGCGGGCCAAGGTGACCCTACAGTAATATATGGGCTGTGGCTGCCAAGGCTTCCCAGGAAGGTATTTGTCATCAGTGTCCCCCAAGTATAAGGTTACCAGCAAATCAGGTTATCAGTCTGCTGTTTTTGTCAGGAATGGCACAAAAACACAGATTATCTTTGCAATACGGCTCAGCGTGGTAGATGCACATCTCTACAAAACTATCACACAAGTTTATACACACAGTCAACCTGTGTGAGGATGCTGAACTGGCATTAGATTTGAAGCCTAACCCTGACCTCCCCACCTCAAATAATTCTGTTTGCTTCAACACTGCAGAGTACAGTCTCTGCTGTGGCAAATAAACGTAAGGTCTCTTACATTTGAGGTTGTTTAATTTAGTTTAATGTTGCCCATTGATCACTAATCATTGGTATGCTGAGCTGAACTTTCCCTGTAGCCTGGGGCAAACGCCCACAAATGATAATCACACCAAGATAGAACAGTGCTTTCATAACTGTGTATATGCAGAGTGTTTATTGGATAATGAACACGTCCATCGTTGAGTGTTCACCCCGGATCACCTTGTTGCTATAAAAGAGCGGGCTACCACTTCAAAGAGCATGAACTCTCCTGCACAGCAGCAGCAGCGGCAGTAGCAACGGACTCTGTAGGCGGTAAAAAAGGGGGGGGGGGGGGGGGG
>NC_051449.1:5955212-5961291 GCF_001649575.2 Kryptolebias marmoratus | reverse complement strand
GGGGGGGGGTGACAAATGTGCAGCTTTATGTGAGAGGAGGCAGGAAGCGGCACAACATGTCAGGATACAGATGCCTGCATCTCCCTCACATCCCCTCTATTGATGTACTTCAACCCACAGCTTTAATTGTGTTTGGCTTGAATATATCTGTCTCCCTGCTGGCAGAAGTGGCAGAAGAGCAGGGGTTAATGCAGGGGTCAGGCGCCTCTACAGTAAGTGCTGTTTGGAGCTGCTGAGGACTGTGCAAATATCAAGTTACACACTGTATGTGCTGTAAACTGTACTCTAGGTGCTTTACATGTCTATCACAATGTGCTTTTATATAAACTTTAAAAGGTAATGTTTTCACAACCAGTGATAGTATAGCAACCTGTCCAGGGTGTACCCTGGACAGGTCGCCCATTCACTGCTGGATGTAGTGATCTGTGATTTTCTGCACTTCCTGGTGGGCGTGGCCGGCTCCTCCTGCTGGTGGAGTTGGACTTTCCCCCTGCACACCTGAAGGAGATGAGGCATCAGATGGACTGGTGTATTTAAGGCTGTGGTGGGAACCAGATCAGCGCTGGAGCATTGCTTACCGTGTGGTAAAGTCTCCGAGCCAGCTTAAGTAATCAGTCTGTCAAAGTCAGAGATTTACTTACCTGTTGCTTTTGTGTATTCGTTTTCCTCAGTGAGTTTCCTGCCTGCCTGAGAATCCAGTCTGGTCCCGGTTCCTTCGTAAAAGCCCAGCCTTGAAGATGGTTCACTGATGTCCTCCTGTTCCCTTCATCTACACTCAACTCTGGAAAGCTCAAACTGCCTGGTGTTTTCACCCTGGACTCAAACACAAGAAAACTTTCACCTGGGAAGTAATCACAGATCCTACAGCCAATGCAGAACTTCACCTGACAATTAGTAAGCCTAAAATCAGTTGTTTAGTTTTTGCTCGTTTTCAGTCTCGTCATATTACTTACCGTTTTCTTCTTTCGTATTTTCAGATCTCGATCCCGTTCCGTATATTCTTTTGTTCACTGTAAATAAAACCACTTACCTAATATCTGTCTTCTGTAGTCTGTCTACCACCAAGCTGTTGTGCTCCTCGACATCTCAGAATCGTGACACTGGAAATAGGCACAAGCTCCCCACAACACTGAATAGAGTTAAGGGTGTAGAGGAAATTAATGGATGGCATTCAATTTAGTCTTCAAAAAAAGGGAACAATGTATGTTACCAAACATTAAATTTTGGAAAAAGCTGAAATGCTTCCTCTGGGTTGGGAATGAATTTTATCTTAAGCAGAAGAGTTTTAAGTATCTGAGTGTCTTGTTCACAAATGATGGTAGGATGGAGCAAAGACGGGGCGTTGTCCTCAGTAATGAGGGTGTTTTTCACATCCGCCATGGATGGATGGCTGGCTGTTAACAAACAACTTGAAAGTTGTAAAGATGTTCAGTGGCAAATGAAAGCAGAATGCAATTAAACAGAGTTGTTGAAGATATTCACAGTAGCTTAAGAATCTTTTTTTTTATTAAATCTCTGAGTTGCACCAAAACTGTTTCAATGTGCTTTACAATCAGACAAAGTATGTGGGGTTAATAGTCATGGGGAAATTGAAAAATGTGATTTCAAATATTTGAGTAGAGGTTTGGATTTCCAGCTCAGACTTGAGTTTTCGATTAGAAAATTGTTCAGAACTATCTAAACTAATTTTAATTGCTTATGCTTTATGCAGTTGTGTTTGTTTTTAGAGGTTATATATGCACAAAGTTATATGTGCATGATTCTGTCACACCTTTTCTTTTGTAAAAACTACTCTTGTGTTAGCTTTATCATTTGTTTTAGAGGTTTAGCTTTTGCACTAGAAGTTTTGGTGGTTTGATTGTCTTAAAAGCCTGACAAGGGACAGGATCTTTAAAACAGCCATTGACTAGAAACCCTGTACTCAGGGCAACAGTTACTATTTAATATTTAACATTGTTTTATGCACTTGCCACTGTTAAAATAAACGTGAATTTAATTAAATAATAATATGGAATCTTGGGCAGAGTATTGTTCTCAAAATGTTAAACTATTTAAAAGTTTTATATTATCTTTTTGGGAATTTGATCAAAGTTAGAATTAGACACCTTTTTTAACCATTGTGATCTCGTGATGAGCTGGAAAAGTATAATGAACAGTGTCTTTTTAAATCTAAATTTACCCACGTCTAGGACAAGACTCAGCATGCAGCCCGGTGAGTGAGGACAGTAAGTCTGCGGTGGCCTTTTCACTGGAGGTGCCGGCTGTGACAACCTGAGCGAAGAAATAAGCCCTTTTGCAAGCAAGAGCTGACCCACAGCCATGTAGGTGAGAGACCTAAATAAAGACAAAAGCTGTGAAGAGGCTTTGTGAAGAGCAGCTGACCATACATTCGGCAGACGGTTCAGTGTGCCATGGTGCCTGAGCAGGTCATAAGCTGGTCATGCGTGTGTGTCTTTCAAATCAAGTTGTTTTTTTTTTTTCACTGGATGCATTTTCTAATTATCTTCTTAAATTGATGGGAAAAAGCAGGTCAGCAAATATAGCTGACAGGTGTTTAATCTTAAAGGTGTTAGATCTTTAATTAAATTTATTTAGAAATAAAGCTGAATCCCTGTTATTAAAGGTATAAAAGGCTTTTCTTCTATTGCTGCAGAGCACAAGATAGAATCTATTTTTTTCTGAACATACTTTCAAAATGTGGTCTCCACAGGTAACAGAAAGTGCAATGCAATTAGAAGAAATTAAAAGTGGCAGATATGACAGTTCGCCATACCTGCCTAGCCCATTTGCCTCAGAGCAACAAAGCAGACGAGCCAAAGATATGAAGAATAATATCACCCAGAAAGTGGGACAAAGCTCTGGAGTCATGGAACACATCTAAGAGGCTTGGGGAGATCCTATTAAACACGGCTTTGTGACACCTGCTCCTCTCGGCTCTGACCGAAAAAAAAAAGAATCGACTCTGCTGACCCGTATCTTCATCATCATGCAGGACCGACTCATTAATTCTTTTATTTTTTTTTGTAGCGACACACCGCAGATGTAGAGCACCTTGATATGAGGGGATCAGAGAGGCTAAAGGCAGCACTTCTGTGGTCCTACATCAGAGTGTTTCTGTCTCTTCGTCTAAATGATGAAACTGAAAAATGTAATGCAAAACCCTTGAAATGCTATATATATAGGCATGAAATGGCTTTATCCTAAAAAAAGAAAATGTCAATAGAAATAGAAAATAGCTCCAATAGAAAATAATACGAATTTGCAAACAGCATTAACCTGTCATTGAAAACCTTCTAGAGTCACAGGAAACAATTCTGGGACCAGTCTCAGCTACAACCACCCTAGGTTTTAGCTTAATATCTGCAAAATTTGCAACTAAAATTGGTCCTGTGATTCATGTTTCACAGGAAAAAACATTATTGTTCACTTTTGCCTTATGGTGGCAGGTGAGCAACAGATTTTCAGACTCACCTTTTTCAGAATGCACATTTGCTTGGATGAAAAGGGTTTTCTGGATTCTGAATGATCTTAACACAAATGTGCACACACAGCAGCATTTGCTGAAAAGTCCCTTGCTGCTTCAGTTTAACGCCACAATAAATATTAGCTCATCTTGGCTGCTGTAGCAGTACTGGTTTGCATTTAATCATTTCCTGCACAGAACTGACTTTTAAATGTGAAATTTTGGTATCACGTAAATTCTGTTAACCAACCTCTCTCACAGGGGGGCACAAGCACAACCTTTGCTCCATAAGAACTTTGATAAAAAACTGTCCTGCAGGAGGCAATGGTAAAGATAGCTGGAGATGCAGAGAACGGTAAATTAGTGGCCAATAATGGGTTTTTTAAAGAAGGGTGAAGAGATTTAGGACAAACAGGACAGAGGGCTCAATGTCATCAGTGTCTGTTGTAATTGAACCAATGACACATTGATCTTTGGATAATGAAGACATAGCACACAAGAAATACAGTGCCTAATTCCATCTTAAAATGCTAACATGAGTCCTAACAAAATGGATGAATGCAAAAATGCAAAAATGCAATTCTGTCTGTGGAGAAAAACCAGCAAATTAGAAGCAGCTGGCTCATATGGGTGATCATGTTCTTACCCAGTAGTGGAGATGAATTTGGTCATTGATTTCTCATTAGTAATTCAAACACAGTATTTGACATGAATAAAGTGATTGGTGAGATGCAGAAACATTATGACACTGCTACAAGCAGATAAATGAAAGCCACCAGACACTCAGGGGGGATTTTAGCAAACAAAATTGAAATTCTTGTTTATTTAGGAATAAAAGTCAAACTAGGAGCACCTGAAATAGTAGTTAGGGTTAATTTGTTTGCATGAGTGAAATATTCATTAAGTTTCCAATTTGCAGGAAACTAAAATGCTTTAAAAGTTATTGAAAAATGTAGCCAGTCCTGATGACTTATGTCTGTATTTCTCCACAGACGCACAGAGCATGCATTAGTATATGGGGCTGCCTGGACATAACATATTGCAGATTTAATACACTGCTTTACTTTTTTTCTATTGGGTTGTAGAACATCTTTAATTATCTTAACAAAGCAGCTAGTCACAGGACATCAGCCATCACTGATTGAACCTACAGAGAGCTAAGCAAAGAACTCTCTTGGATCAAGCATATAGAAAATGAGAATCAATGTGCTGATGCACTAAATCCTGAGCCATAACTGTTGTTATTAGAGAATATTTTTCATTGCACCTGTGAATTGAACATAATAGATTGTAAAAGCGTCTCCAACATCACTGAAATGTCTGCCGCACTTACCATTACTGCGTCTGAAATGAAAAATCTATGAAAAATATGTCTAAAGCAGACATCATCAGTGAGCACTGTTTTACTTTCTGCTGTGGTAGAAAGTTGGTCTTCTCTGAACTCCCAGTTAGTAGGTCAGTTTTCATTTCAAACCAGCAAAAATAAAAAATCTCCACTCTCTTGAATAAACAAAAGGGAATTCAAAAAGGGTGAAAAAAGCACTTTTAAAACAATAGTAGAAAGACAACGTGATGTCTGTCTAAGTGAAATCTATTCTAATCCAACTCAAAAATTAGTTTTAACCTGCTGTTGTAATACTGTGAATGTTAAAAAGAGGGTGAAGATTTTAGCAGCTGTTGAGACAGCAGTGAGCAGTCCTTTGTCATTAAAGGGAGAGTTCAGATCTTTTAAAGTAGAGTTCAGTGAAAAGTAAAAGAACAATGATCTTATCTGTCTAAAGATAGTTCTTTAAAAGGCCTCAGTGTGGAAAATAGAGCTTATTTCTGACCCGAGTGATCAGCTAATAGCTAATCTGTGCAGGACCGAGACCAAAGTGAGGTTGTTTAAAGATCTACATACAGCCAAAAAGAAATTAATTGTTCACAACCTTTCCATAGAACCCCACTTTAAAAGATTTGATCAATCTCTTTTAATCCAACAATGCATTTCTTTTGTGGTGTCAAAGTTTTGCTGTCAAAGAACATAACACACAATCTGAGCAACTGGGGACACAATATCACAAACTATGTTGCAGACTCAGTGGGCGAACAGGTATGTGTTGGTCATTACGTACCCCCTCTTTATGAGGTAAGTGGATGTGTGTGTGTGTGTTTCTGCTTCACAGAAAATAATTTGTTAATGCAGATAGATTACAGTTATCTGCTGTTATTGATTTACCAACTGCATTAACTTTTAAATTACATTAGAGGGATGAGCACTAAAATGTCATTTCCAACTGTTATGCAGTGTGTCAAGACGTACACAGCAAATTCAAAAGTGTTAAATGTTTTGGTGTTAGCAGACTTTGTGCAAAAGCAGAGTTAATTTTACACTCATAGAGTCACATTCTGTTTATGTAACTCTGGGATGTATATTATTAGTAGTTCAAATCCAGTGTTAAAACAAAGTGTTTACATATCAAATCTATATGGGGCGCCGTTTGTAAAGGAGCTTGTGCTAAAAATTCATGCCTAAATTTTGTCACATTTAGCTTCAAACACTGTTTAAAAATGTAGTGTTGATTTTCTGATGTCACTTTTTACAACATTTAGCTAGTTACATGTAATTGTTACAGC
>NC_051449.1:5787489-5953643 GCF_001649575.2 Kryptolebias marmoratus | reverse complement strand
GATTTGATATTTGACACTTTATAAGAGTTAAGGTACCAACTCTCCAAAAAGAGTTAAATTAACACTTTCTGGTGTGGACCCATATAGACACTTTAAAAGTGTTGAAATCAAATCTGACAGTGTTAATCTGGGCCTCCTGGATTTGCTGTGTAGTTGTAAATCTAGAGTAATTTCACAGCAGTTTATTAAGTTCACCATACTGCCCACATTGAAGCACTGTCTTGTCCCGCTCCTGTCACCGGCTGTGAGCTGGTCAGTGAAGTAAGTGCTGCAGAGCGCAGTCGTCCATGGAATCTCCCAGCAGCAGGAGTGATGAGACAGAGATGAATCACACCAATGTCCATTTCTGCAGCTTTCAGCGAGGAATCGGCCCACGACTTATATCCCTCCTAGTGTGGCTTCAGCAGGGCCGTGACCTTCAAAGATCACAAATCTTGCAAGTGCCACCAGTCATTAACGAAAGCAATATGTCCCGGTTCCTCTCTCCATGGCCAACTCTGCTGCAGCTCAGAGACAGAACCCTGATAGCCACTGTCCAGCTCCCTCATCATACATCTGTTATTGCAGTGGCAGTAAAACAATGTGTAATCCATGACCTTAAGACAGTTGTCTCCACAAGCCCTTACAAAGCAGAAAAAGTGGCTCTTTGTGTTGTATAACTTCTATTCATAATTGGTTGATTTTTTTTCTGCATACAGCAGAGCTACATAAATTTTTCACATAATCATTTGTAAAACTGTTCCTGTAGCAAATGTGAACACTCCTTTAAAATATGTCTCATTAAAAATTCATCACAGATATCTCTAATCAATGCGTCGCAAAACATTGCAGACATCTTGCAGATGCAAGCTGCATACAGCGTATGCATTAAAAATAAAAAATAGATTTACAAAAATGTCAGTAACTCTTTGTTTGGCTTTCTACCTCTTGTACTTTTTAATGATCTGTTTTGGGAAAAGAGTAACAGAAAGCATAAGGCTGGAAAAAGAGGAAACAACAGATGTATAATTTTATCATCAGTATTTTTATCTTTAACAAAAACAGAGTGAGGCTGTATTCTCAACCTCTTACATTATTACAAAATAAATAGGAAGCTAAAAAAAAAATTTAAGTGCAGCAGAGAAAAGGGCACCTGGCACACATTCGCACAACCTACTTAATTTTTAGAATCCAGAGACAGTTTCTGACTATTGATCACCTCCTCCCACTTCGTATAAGACACATATGTTAGGAGGCATATCTAATCAGAGGCATATTCACAGAGGGATGCATTAAGACGAAGTGAGGTCAACAAGTTGGATGCAGTTCAGCGAGCTGAGCTGTGGGCAGATTCAGCCTACAGACACTGCACAACAAAAAAAACAGCAGCAGATGGAAAGGACTGTTCACATCACAACTGACATTCTGTGGTGTTTCAAATGCCTCTGATCACAGCAGCAAAAATAGCCAGAAATGTAAATTATCCTCATTGACAAAGCTCAGCATAAACCATATTATAATACAGGTCAGAATTATTGGCTATTTCCTTTTTCAGGCTGCCACTGAGATTCAAACCTGTGAGCTGCTCACTGCCAGGCCGCGGTCCCACCTCATGGAAAAAACAGACTGTTCTTGAACTTTAAATATTGTCGGATTTGTTCCTTGAACAAAATAGCTGATAGAGGTATCAGTTTTTAGGTTTCAGAGGATCTGATTTAGATTAAAATTTGTTCTTCATTTTCCATAAAAATACTGAAGACAAGAGCTTTACCTGTGAGCAAATCAAAAGTTATTTTCAAAAAGAATAAAATCCTGCCACCTGCCTCAGGATATGCTGATTTGTTGCTGATTTTTCCTCCTTAGAATAGATTTAAAATTAAAAGCTACTTGGAGTCATGCCACCTGCAATAGTATGGGATTGAAGGGTGTCAGATCAATAAAACTTGAAAAGTTGAAAGGTGTTTTTATTTCCTAGCATTTAATTTGTGTGTCAGACGTTCGCTGCAGACTAAACCCTGTGTGGAAAGAGAAAAAAACAAAAGTAGAGTTCCTTTGGAATCATGTGCATCACTTTTTGTTTGTTTGTTTTTATTGAATTTTATTTCACAATCAAAAAAATCAAATCCCAGAAAAACAACAACAACAACATGCCTTACAGTTTAACATGCTGGAGATTGTGTCAGTCCTGCTTTAGTGGAAATACTTCTGCAGAATTTTGGAAAATAAGCTGTAAGTGGTTTGAGGAGAAGTGTTTTTTTAAACATGCCAACATTGAGTTTTTGTCTGAATCCTTTGCAAAACTATCAAAAAAAGCTAATATCAGTCGCTGCAAAAAGTCTTTAGCATACAGAGATGGATGAGAGGAAGACATAAACATCTTTCTAAAAAATCAAGCAAACGATTTTGAAGTTGTTGCAAAGTTCTTCAAGTAAATGTTCGTGACAATAATGCTCTGTTTGCTCTATTAATTTCAATATTTTCTATTAATTTGCTAAAATTCAAAATTTGAGTTTTTATTAGAATCCATCATTTTAACTCATAACCTTATCATTTGTCAACTTTAGCTATAAAGTACTACATCCATGTTTACAAAAAAAAAGTATTTTCCTTGTGAGTCCTGTTTTAATAAATCATTTTTAGCCACTGTGATAGTTTCTTTAAAAATAAAAACTTTTTTGGGGTTTGAATTCAAATCCTCATTAAGGCCGAGACTTGAAATATTTAAATGTAAAAGTCTGTTTTAAAGGTAAAAAGACTTTCTGTTTGATGGACGTCCTGGTCTCATGTGTAAAACTTTCATTTCCATAATCTCCTCTTCAACAAAGCTGCATTTTTTCTGTTTGAAAACTGATCTTCTTCTCTTCTTAAAGGTGGACTAGCCTGCTTTATAGTGAAGCATCATGCACATTATTCAGTCACTTTGTGGGGGAGGGGAAGGTGTAAGCGACAGTAAATACTGTTGGTGAATTACACCTACTTTAAAAATTAATACCTGTAGCTACGTCAGTGACTCACTCATACGAGAATTACTTTCCCCTCATTCAGGTCAAAATGAGAGATTTATTTATGAGTCATGCCTTTATTTCACTTCTCTTCATTCTTTATTAACTTTTGAAGCTTTTTCAGCCATATGAACAAAGCAATTTTCTGACCACTCCTATGTATGGGATAAAGAAACTCTCACCTTGAAGCAGCTGCCTTTTAACTGGACAGTGTCATCAAACTGAGATGTGCAGAGCCTTTGTAGAAGACAAGCCACAGGAGGGATAGAAATAGAGATGAATGATGATAAAAAGAGAGAGAGAGACAGAGAAGCCTGAGAGACAAAAAGATGCGGAGATAGTGTTTCTAACAATGACAAAGAGAGCTCATGTGATAGCAACTTGGCTGTCAAAAGTCCCAGTGTTGTACTGATGTGGGATCAGTCAGGTCACCAGCTGGTTCCTCTCTGCCAGAGCTGGATTTCATTTTACAGGCCAGCGGTGACAATGCAGTGACAGGTCTGTTTCCATGGTGACACATTTGTCACTTCTCTGGAGCATGGCCAAAGGGTTGGAGGGGAATCACAAATGAGGATTGTATCACTGGTGGGAAAATTAATCACTCTAATGATGATTCAAAGAACGGGCTCCGGCAGGATCCCAGAGTCGCTGCTGCTCCTCTAGTCCTTCAGTTTTCCCCGAGACTGAAATCTGGCTGGCTGCAGCAGGGTTTCCACAAGTGGCTCTCTGCAAAGGAGAATGTTCCAAAAATGAAATATAGCAGACAGAAGAGGGGACGCCGGCAGTTAGAACATTGTGGTAGCAGTTTTGGCTTTGAATTAGAGGAGAGAACCGGAAAGAGGAGGGATGTTGAGATGTTAAATTTCTGGCATGCACCGACGCGTGTCTTCCAGCTGTAAGACAGCGAGGACCACTGCTGTGCTCTGGCAAACCACGTTTTCATGCCTTGGAACTTGATGGAGCATGTGCTGAGTATTGTGTACTACTACGTCCCCCCTCCCCCCACAAAAAAGAAACTGGATAATTATTTTTTGGTGCCAATAGAATGTTAACAGAATACGAAGGCTTCTTTGTAAAAGAGGCCACCTCCATAGTTTGAATTAAACATTGCTTTTCCTTTAACTAACACTGACACACACATGCTCGAGATTGGAACATTTATCCTTTCTAAAGTCCACCACTTTTCTGCTGAAACACTGACATGGATGACTGATCAGGCCTCTGGAGCTCCACTGTTTACAGGGGTACCAGGGAAGAACATAAGGACCTCAGCAGTCAGGGGCCCATGACACAGAGCATCTGGTTGAAATGTTAGCGTTTAGAAATTTACAGTATTAAAAAAAATATTCCCTTCATGCCCTGAGATGCATCTCCTCATCTTTCCCTGACTTAATATTTGCAGCAGTAAAACATTCAAATTAACCACATGCAGTCTTTAACTTATTAAATCGAACATTTAATGCACTAGTAGTGTTGGACACTAGTCGTGTTCCTGTCTGTCAGCTCTAAGAAGTCCCATCCCACAGCTTGGCAGGAGCTGCTCCTTATTTTTGTTATGTGTGATGGCTGTCTGAATCTGTTTTTTCACACTGTTAAAACACCATGGCAGGAGTGTAAGGATTCAGACAAACTATTTTAAAATGACAACAAACCTACGACAGCAAAAAATGCACCACAAAAATGCATAAAACAAAATGTGAGCAAGCAGTGGAGGGTGATTGTTTTTTTTTTAATGACTATTAATACATATTTGTCAAGCATTTCTTGCTTCGGTGAAGTTATTTTTCTTAGTTATTTTACAGTTTTTGATCTTTCTTTTTAAAAGCAGTGAACTTTTTTGTTTTGTCAGAAGAATCAACAAAATGTTCATCGTTAGCTATACTTTGCTGTTAAAAAGAAAAGGCATGAGGTAGTTAAAATCTATATGAACCCAAAAGACTTTTAAGCTTTTCTGTTTGAGAAAACCAAAAACTGACAAAACATTTTTATGAACATGGGTAAATATCAAACTAGTAAAAAAATAAAACGTGACAGTTCTGTACTGATATTACTGTTAATTGCTGATCGTCCACATATTTTAATTAGATTATTACAATTTTTTATTTTTGGAATTTGTATTATTTTTTTCATATGTCTTTCTCTTCACTTTAAATTTTGCTGCCAGAGGCACCTTTTTGGTGCAATATAGCGACATCTAGCTGTTAGAATGAATGAAATTTGAGTGCCATCCATTCATCCATTTTCATTTGCATATCCAAGGTCGGGTCGTGAGGGTAACAGGTTCAGGAGGAAAACCCACACATTCGCCTCCCCAGCGATGCTATTCAGCTCCTGGGGGCGACTCAGAGGTGTTCCTCGGTCAGAAGTTATAAATCATCCCTCCAGTGAATTCTGTGTCTGCCCCGAGGTCTCCTCCTCATTGGATGAGCACCAAAAAACCTCCAAAGAGAGATCTACCTGAAAATACAAAATCTGGATAATTATTCTTTTAAAACAGTCTGTTCCTTTGGGGGAAAAAATGGTTAATTTGTATCTGTAAACCTCTTCAAATCACAAACATTAGTGTTTGAAAAGCTAAAATGCAGTAGCAAGTTGTTGTTAATTCCAATAGACTACAGCAGTGTTCATGTAGAATTTTACTCTTGCAGTATCAGAGTCCTTCAAGGTCACTTTATTTTAATGCACGTCTGTCACAAAGTGGTCCTTCTCGCTGCATATTGATAGCACTCAAACCTGTTTAGTGCAATCAGCAAAGAAAAGTCCACAGTCATTGTCAACCTGCATTATAATACGCCACTTCACTGCTTGGCAAGCATATGTGCATTCATTATGTAGTTGAGTCTAATTTATGCCAACTCTGTGTTAATGTGTTGCAGTTGTGACAAAACAAGTGTTAATTTGAATACTCCTTCTTCACAATTGATTGACAAATAAAAACTAAATAAAGAGAAAGTTTTTTTTTTCTTCTTTCAACGTAAAATTAAAACAAATGTCCAATTAATTTTTAAAGAGAATTTGAGCTGACCATCTGGATGGTGTCTTTCCTCCACCTCAAAACTCTCAATCATTTCAGTCATCTTGCCATTTCCAACAGCTCCTTCTGAGTTCCTAAGTTGGATTCCACCAGTTTGACTTGGCACGCTGCACTTTGGCACTCCTGGTCGCGCTGGTGAAGAAAAAGCCTGGCATTACTTCCACAGTTCCTTCGCCTCTCTCTGAGTCCTTGCCTCTTTCCATTTTCCCAGATTATGTTCCCAGAAGTCTGTTCTTTCATGGCACAGCTGAGCTCCCCAGATTCCTCCATTTGGTCTTGGTGAGAACAAACTTGGAGCCGTCGCGGAGAAGGCGGTGCTGTGGCTCTTCTCCAGTTGCCAGGCCTGCCAGAATCTACAAGTCTTCTCAGCAAGCACACTAGTGCCAGGGCGGATGAAGGTGGGAGGAGGAAAAGGAAGAGAGAGCGGAAAGTAGGCAGTGGGATTCTGGGATCGCTACGCTGTGACCCATATCCCTTCGTTCTGCTCTGAATGCCTCAATATAAAAAAAACACCCCAATTACTGATGAACCCTGCGCCGCCTCCACAACAGAGCAGTAGCGACTAATTAAAACTGAAAGGGTTCCCATTCTCTCCTTTGTTTTTGCTCAGTGTGTGGGTTTGACATGCATTTAACTCAAAGTCCCAGTTTGTGCATCAGCATATTTGCAAGGAAAAAGGCAAGACTGCTCACAAATATTTGCAGTGAGTAAAACTATGATTGTCTTTTGTAAACTGGGTCCGTTTAAGGGCATAAGCAAATCACTAAGTCATCCAAACAGACTGTTTCCTTTTCACCAGCCAGACCCTGGGGGCCCGAGGCGACGAATCATCAACCTGCCGCTATGTCTGGCACTGACAGGAGCTTCCAATCCAATCTCTATTTTATTCAATTATCATCCCCTGCAACAGGCTCCCATGTTGTTTGCCCTCAAGAGGATCTTGCACTGCACCCACAGTTGCTTTCTGCGCTGCTCTCCCAAAAAATCCATTCCTGTTCAAACACATAGCCCCGCGATTCAAATAAACAAACACTCAGAGGGATTGTCTCACTCATCAATAAGCTCTGTTTGTTCACTAAAAACAATAACAATAGAAAAATAGCAACATCAAATTAACGTGTGTCTGTGTATCAAGGAAATGGAACCTTTTGACAGTTAATTGGCACCTTATTCTTGTCAGCAAAGACAAACCTTGATTATTTATAATCAAGTGACTTCACTGCATCAATCTTAGCTGGGATAGAAGATTTACATTAGATGTGAGAGTAGGGTTGTCTGTTTTTGTGTGTTTTTGTGCTGTGAACTGATGACATGTTCAGGGTGTACCCCACCTTTCACCTAATTTAATGGAAAAAGCTAAACTTCAATAAAAACCTGAACATGACAAAGGTGATGTGGAAAATGTTTGGATGGATGGGAGAGATCGTCCATGTAGCTACTCTGAATTGCATCACTGAAACTCCTGGAACACACTGAACTCAAACATTTGTTGTTTTTTCTTCAGTGAGAGACTAAAATAAGAACTGAACTCTGTATGAAATCATTAAAAATGATGAGAAAAATCTCTGCATTACAAAAATGTCAACAACACAACAATATCTTGTTTCTGAAGGTATTGCACTTTGTTTTAAAAACTTGTGGCACTGTTGTTATGAACTCATGGAAAAATGATCTCTTGACTTTAAATTTTTGCTTTACCAACAGAAAGTTGCACCTTCATCCCCCTTCAACTTGGCATAACAACTGCTCTAAAAAAATCAGCCAGAAGATGGATGGTCTTTGCAGGTTGTTGGCAAGGTCCTCAGACATGCATTACGAAGACAATGGGCTCCCCGTCACAAGTGATAAAGCAGGATAGGTCCAACATTTTTGGAGTGAAGTTGTGGTGGTTTATCATTGTCATGATAGTGTGAGGGAAGCGTGGTGGCAGCAAAACCATGATTAGCGTTTTCCTAAATAACAAGGAAAAGCCTATTTGGCAAGTCCTAAAAGCATAGAAGCATCCTGTTTGTGATTTTCCAAATTTGCTATGATCCAGCCACTTTCTAATAAGTCATTTAGAGAGCAGCTGGGCTATCATTGTGTGTGAAGGGGTCTTATTGACTCATAAGTAGAGTGTGTAGTCACCACAGGGTACTAAATACACTGTCAAAAGTGCAGCAACAACAAAACAGTAAATACCCCAGTATTTCCGTTCACTCGAAGGAACCATGTCACAAAAAAGTGAGTTTACAGGTTAATTGAAAGGTAAGGAAGTGAGAATGAGAAATTGAATTAATCTAAAAGTTGAGTCTCATATTACATGGTTATGAAGATGAGACTCATAGTTGGGGTTCTGTCTCAATGGGCAAATATTCTGAGCACTTTAGGATCCCTCATCTAGATGAGTGGATGTTGGTAGAAATAAGGTAACATAGAAATAGCATAACATAGGGGTCATTTTTGGATCAAACCTTTAGAAAACATCAGGAAGTTCTATACAGTAGCAGCATTTGAGAAAACACAAGCATACAAAGCAAGAAACATAAATATCAAAAATCGTTGCTGATGTTTTTGATATGTGAAATGCAACTGTGTTTTTCATTCAGTTGTATTATTTTCTGAAATTATTATGTTTGCATCAAAGAACCACAATGCCTGTGTTTATGTGGAGTTTTTATTGGCATTTAAATCAAATGACAGTGTATTGCACATACAGTGTCATCTGCAGATGGTACCTACCATCAACTTGCATTTGTCCATCCTTCCTGTCAGTCTGATTCTTTCTCCTTCACCCTCAGCAGCGCCTCTGTCTCTCCTGAGGGGGACTTCAGCCGTTCACCACCCCCCCAGCAGATGGTCAGGGTTGAGCACTTAACATGATTCAGCTGCACATCAAAATGTGTCTATGTTACTAGAATGGAACCACTATAAAATGTTTTTCTCCAACCTGGCAGGCTAAGTCAGTATATTAATATTTTTAGTGTTTGTATTCATTACTCAGGTTTGCTTTTTAAATTTTTTTTTATTTTATTCAAGTTGAAATGTGTGACTTTAAACTTTAATATATTTTGGAAAACCTTTTTTAAACATTAGCATAAATAGGATAAAAACAACAAACTGCTGGACTGTAAGAATCTACAAGCTACTACTTTTGATTTTATTTTAATGCCAGCAGGTTGCTCATGTTTATTCTGTGCAAACAAAGCTAAAAAATTCAAGATTTCACAACAGCAGATGGCGGGATCAAGGAGAAGCAAAAGTGTGGTAAAAAACTCCAAGAAAATAGATATTTATTGACATTCCTATCCTGGTCTACATTGACAAAAAAGAGATTTTTACTCAAAGAAGCAGCAAGAATGTTCGTGACAAATGAGGTCTTTGGTTGTGGAAAATATCACAGCTGACAACACCACTGCAGCAAAGACGACGACCTTTATTCACTTCACTCATCAATGATCCGAACAGGGAAATTAAATTGGTGCATAAGCCGAACAGCAAACCTGTTGCTTGTTACATGTCTGCTTTTCCCCCCTTGTGAGAAAGTGAGGGAGACATTGCGTGTGTGTGTTTGTGTGTGTTTGATCTGGTCCAGGCCTCCAGGAGCAGAGGGCATTTGGAGCACCGTGAGGACAGCCACATCAGGGCGGCCCTCAGACAGCTGGCTCCCTCAGATGATGCATTGGCCTTGGCATCCTAATTGGCCCCAGTGCCTCAGCCGGGGTGGGGGTGGGGGGTTGAGGATAGAAGCATTTATTCTGTTTATGTCCACCCTATGTGTGTTTCTGCTTCTGTATGTGTCTGCTTTTGTCCCTCTCTGGTGTAGCATATAAAGCTCGGATCTTATTTTCTGCTTTTTCCCCGTCTTATCGCCACATCTATATTCTGCAAACAATTTGTGTAAGTGAAGATGTTTATGCATGTGCGGTGTTTGTGTGTGTGTGTGTGCACGGGCACTCTTCCTCTCTTTCTGAATGTGCGTCACACGCGGAGCTTTGGGCAGGGATGTACTTCCACTGACCTTTATCACCCACATTTGCACTAAACACATATACGCCCACACAGGAAACATTTTGTTGACTAATCGTGAGCAGCTTCATTGTGTATTTGTGTACATGCATGTAATAGTAGATACACCACTGCACTATATATAGTTTGCTTTCAAACCAATTCAAAATGTCTTGAATTAAAGGCCTTGCATTTCTTAAAAGAATCCATATCGCGTGCCGTTTTAATTTAAGATGGCCTCCTCAGCCAACGGCCACAGGCACATCTTGCGAGATGTGTTAATGCTTGGAGTATGTGTTGAGGATCATTTTCCACAACCACGTAAACTTTAACTCGTTATCTGTAATTTTGAGCAAGTTAGAGGCATTTTTTATGTTGTTAAAGGTCATTTTACTGTGGCAGCCATGTTGAATTGGGGTAACTCCAATAGTTAATCAGTTGTAGATGTACATACAATGATTACTTTCTAAAAGTTTCATCCAATTTTATTAACTGGTTCAAGAGATATTGTTCTAATAGTACAGATTAAGAACCATGCACACACAGGCAAAAACATTATCACTCAGCTTTCATATTTGGCAGCGGGCAATAATTAAAGTTGGTGAAAAGATGGAGTTGTACACTGCATGTGTACACCATTATATTCAAGTTGGTGGCTGTGTTGTGCGGAGTGTTTATGTGTGTGCATGCTGTCATATCTAATATTAGTCCATTTAAATATTATAAACAAGAAAAGGACTTGAGACATTTGCATTGTCCCGGACTCCCTCAAATGGAGTTAATTACTTTTGTCATTTTTTCTGTTCCAAAACTGTCCAGTGACCTTAAACGAAACAATAAGCTGGTGGGGGAGGGAAACAGGAAGCTAAATGAAAAGGTCACAGGTCCAATTCTAACAATGGTTTATGTGTGCACTGCCGAAGAGGAGGACATTTAAGTCACTCTCGCGGTGGCATCATGCATGGACAACCTTCCCAATTCTCAGTTGTTCTGTGCTACATGTGGCCAGTGGAATGTGTTGCTGTGCCAAAGCAGAAACTGCATGCATATATTCTTTATAGCTGATCAGTGTCATCATTGCTTGGACCTTATTTCAGTCTTCCCATCCTTCTTGTTCAATCTTGGGACCCTGTAGAGAGGCTGCGGGCCATAACAGCAATTTTAACATGCCCAATGTCGACTGACTGGAAAAATAGGCCGAGACTTGCTTGGAATTGGAAGTATATAGTGGACCAATTACCCCTGTGGTGATGGCAATATACTGGAGTAGCTATAGGCTGCAGCTGCAGTGGGTGTAATTGATGTTGCTCGGTGGCTGCCAGTGAGGTTGAAGGCATGTAGACCAAAGAGACATTTCGTCTAATGGGCCCTGCCAGGGGTCATGGCACACGCTACACACCGAAGCACTTACAACCTGACTGGCTCTCCAGTGTCTCCTCCAATACATACAACATGGCTGGAGGGACGCTGTTGTACCGGCATGAGGGGGCGTTAACCCATATCAAAGTGCTCTGAACTACCTTTTAAACAAAAAAAAACAAACACACCTTTTAGGTTTGAAAAACACTCAGTGTCTAAATAAAAAGACTTAACTTACTAAATCTTCAGGTTAAAAAAAAAGTGCATACCCTATATTACCCAGTTGCAGTAAATTAGTGCTACAATACACACATTAGCAAAGAGTTGTTTGGGAGGTATAGTAAGTTCGTTTTAAACTGTGTAACTTAATCTTGCAACAATGTACCAAAACAATAGATTAAAACTGAACTAAGAACTAAAAGTCTACCACTTTTTATGTCAAAGTTTTAAACTAAGATCATCTTATATCAAAAAATAATGGCGTTATAGCTGTTTTGGTCAAACCTTGAAAATAATACATGCACAATCACACACTATGTTGTGACATTTTGTACAATCTGTTCAGAGTATGTGTTGGAGGATCACTCTCAGCTACTACCACATCGAATTTTAGCCTATTATCTATAAAACTGACTGAATTATAGTGTTTTGTTGTGTTGGCCAGGTATAATTAGCTAAGTTGTACATGTCCATCTAACTTTTCAAAAATTTCATTAAGTTCAATCCAGTGCTTTATGAAATATTTAGCTAACAGACAGACAAACACAGTCATGCACAAATGTAGGGAAAACATTATCACCTGCTTTTTGTGATTTGGTGGTGGTGGGCGATACAGTGCAATGGAATCTAAGACATTGTCTCCTAGAACTGTACAACAGTAGTTACTGCTTGTGTTCTTACAAATGAAAACAAAATTCATTGACTTGCAAATGAATATTTAAAAAAATGTTAATTAAAGTAATGGCAAAACCCACATATTTCATCTTTAGAACATGGTGGGGAATGCAAGTCTTTTTGCTTAAAAAAAGAAGCTATTTTTGCAGTTTGTGTGCTGCTTTATGACAAATGTTTTCATTTTCCAGCTCTGACAGAACACAGGATATACAGTAATGTTCATTGGAATATCCATAGACTTTCATATAATTAAAGCTCATGATACCATTTGCGCTACACAGTATAAGAAACTATTCTACAAAGATAATGATGCACTCTACATTTCAGGAGCGTATGAATCATCTGAATACGAGTCTATGATGGACTGTGCTTATGTGGAACCTAATGAGCCACAGAAGATAGATATCACATTCATTAAGAACAAGCACATTGAAGTAACTCGCTTTAGGAAAAATGATTGATTTCCCTCAGAAAACCTCTCGGCCCAGGTTTTACAGTTAACATGCTGTGTAATTTGGAGAACATTTAGCTGCTGCTGGTTGAGAACTCTGGTTTCTGTCCACGGATATAAGCTGAGCTGAAGGGCCGAAGAGCACTCCGAGCAAAATGACCTTCAGTGAACCTCGGCGGGCAAACCTGGGGCCAGCACAGGGCTTTTCTCCACAAGATTCATACTGACAAGTTGAGAACTCAACAGATATTCATAATTTTACTGATCTGATTCTGTATCAACAAAACAAAATAAAAAAAAAACAATAACATGCATTAAAAGATTGTTCTGCGATTAATACAGAAGTTCTGCTACTCTTTAGTGTGTCTGCATTAATGCATCCGTTTTGCAGGTGCTGCCTCCAGCCCACTGTAACCAAGGCAACCACCTGTGGGTTTAAGTGCTGCACATGGAAGGCTTTTAGTTTGAAGTTCAGCTGCCATATCAGAAATATAGTCGCAATATCAGCCAGGCTGGGAGTTTACAAAGGAATGTAAAAATGCACTTTGATCCCGGAAAAACGTAAATATGAGCAAAAGATGTTTGTAAAAGTAACTTATTCAGCTTACTGGATTCTATGAACTGTGCAACTGTAACTTAGGTCAATCAAACATCTTTAATGTAACAAACACATCATTCTGAATAATTATAGAAGAAAAAGTCATGACTCCACTTGAGAAAAAAATTTTCTGCTCACATATGAGATATTTTAATTAAAATGGTATATTGTGAAAGGGAAGACAGCCTTTAGCATTGCTTATTTTTATGGATTATGACTTTTTAAAATTTAAACTAGTGTGTTTTAACAGTTATAGCTGGAGATTTACATACATTCATCATGGGAATGAATGCCAATAATTCAGGGTTTTTAATCATTTATTTGAACTATTCCTTTTTCAGGGTGAAGTTATTTTCTAACATGCAACATCAGCATTTTTTTAAACACAAGAGTTTGGGTGCACATGTTTTAATTTATTGTGATTTTTTTTCAAATCCACTTAGAATCAAACTTTTACATACGTGCACATTATTTCTTTTTTACATGTCTTTTAGGATATCGAACTCTAATTACACACCTTTTGTATCCATGAACAGCTTGACCATTTTTTTGGCAGAATTGGTAGAGCTTTAATTTAAAATGGTTGGTTTTCTAGCATGAACTTGATTTTTGGGAGTAGTCCACAAATCTTTAATAAGGCTGAGGCTTTGATTAGTCTAATGTTAGCCTGAGTTCTTCTATCAAAAACCAGTTTTGATGTCTGTTTGGGATCATATTTCTGATGTGTCCAAGTTTCAACCATCTAACTGTTGTTTGGAAATTGACTTGAAGAATTTGGAAGAATGGTACTCTTTTATTATTCCATCCACTTTGAACAATGCACCAGAACCACAGCATGATGCTACCACCACCACGCTTGCAGTGTTTTTAGGTTTGAAAGCCTCACCTTGACTCCTCTAAGCATACTTGTTGTCAGTGTGACAAAGTTCATATTTGTTATGTTTGACCATGAAAGCTTTCCCTAAAGGGCCTTTAGCTCGTTCACTCAGCTTGAATGTGTCACTTTTGGAACAGGAGGTTCTTTCTTTGTCGGCACCGTCTCAGTCCATGGTGATGTAAAACTGTTTTTTAGTGAGGACAGTGACACCGGTGTTCCAGCAAATCCCAGTTCATGACAGCCTTGAGCCTTGTTCCCAAACATCCTAACTGATTTCTTTTCATCTGATGGTGACAGTTTGGGTCTCCTTCCAGACCTCGGCAATATGGTGTTTAAAAAAAAAAAAAACATTTTAGAACATTCACCACTTTTACAAAGATCTAAATATATATATATTTTTAAGCCCGTATGTGTAATTCTGACAGGGGGTGGACTTGCAGAAATCAGCAATCAATTCAAACTTGTGCACTCGATTCTTGATTAAATTTTTTTTAAAGTTATATGTTGTATAAGCATTCCACCTTGGAAAAAGAATAATTATTAAATGCCTAAAAATACATTCATGCCCATGATAAGTGGATGTAAACTTCTCATTGCATCTTTATGTAGTCCAGAATAACAATATATGTAAAAAAGATTTGATTTAGTTGTATGAAAATGGTCCTGCCCTTCAGCCACTTCAGCCATTAAAGCAGTTTTTATTTTCTTTCTTTGCTTAAGAATGCTGGCGGTATTTTCATTTAGAAACTATTTCCTGTGTCCTTTTAAATATAATTCAGATTGAAGTAGCCAGTAAAGTGTTTTTTCTATTGCCATCAATAAACTAATAAATTAAGTTTTATTACATATGTGCTGCAGAAACAACCAAATTGGTGGGAATAAATTTCACTAACGCAACAATCTCTTAAAATTTAAACTACAAAAGAATGGCCTTTAAAGCTGCTATGGCTCTTTTTTCCTATATATGTTTTTGTTCTTTTAAAGGGCTTGGAAAAAATTTTTAATGGCTCATTTTGTGATAAACAATACTTTCAGAAAAAAAATAAATCCTCCAAAGACCAAAAAATGTTTTAATCTATAAAGTGGTCTGTCAGAGGACAAATGGTGATAATGGTCTAAAATTAATGTCAGTGCTTTTTACTGCATGTGTGGGACTCCAAATCTTTCTCACAAACTGTTAAGTTGATCAGCAAAATAAAAAAGTACCACCACCATCAGACTAAAAGCCTGCTAATTCTGATACATAGTGTTGGCAAATTCATGCAAAAAGATTCCCTCCTTGTTCTTTTTTTTATTTTACATACATGAATTCAGCTGCCCCCTTTACAATGACCCAGATACATCTTGTTGCTGCAGACAGCCTGTATAGTTCCATATTTCTAATTTTACTCTTTAAATATTAAAGACCTTGCAATGCCGGAAGGATTGCACGTTGCCTGTCGCCCTTCATGCCAAAGTTTTAGACTAAGGTCTAAGAAATGGCCATTTTTGTTTAAACCTGAAAATATTGTTATGTCATATTACACGTGTAATATCACAAGTTGTCATGCATTCTGAATGTGTTGTGGATGAGTCTCAGCTACTACAACACAAAGGTTTTGCACAATACCTGTAAAACTCTGACTTATCACCTTTTTTGTGTTCGCTTGGGCACCACAGCTAAGGTTGCTTAGCTGTGGTGCCCATCTTGAATGGGATTAACTCCAAAAGTTAATCAATTATAGATGTACACTCAGTGATTACTCTCTGCAAGTTCCATTAAAATTCATCAAGTTTTCATGAGATATTTTGCTAACAGCCAGACAAATGCACACACACGTGGACAAAAAGCTCAACCGTTGAAAGCACATTTTCTCTGTTAGGAAATTCTGAATTCATAAAACGTTCTTATAATAATTATATTCTTTCAACCCACAACTGAGCAAAGAGTTGTGTGTTTTTGACACTTTGACATTTTCAGCGACTGACAGCAGTGTGAAGACATTCAAACTGTGAGCTGACCTCATCAGTCAACAATAAAATCCCAGTTGGGGCTTTTGGGGTATTTTATCAGGATTTACAGATTTACATTATGCATTTTACATAATTTCAGTTGTTTGAATAGCATACAAATACAGTAATAATTGGGCTGAGTGTGGTCTGTATTTGTGGTCTGAGTTCTGAAAGAAACGCTGAGCTAAATGAGGCCGTGACTAAACTTAGCGTCCAAATCTCGTCTGTCGCTCAGTGTGGCCTCTTAGTTAGAGTTAGGTGGGTTGTGATTTGCTTTGAAATGCACTGATTTGCTGTATTAACCTGGCATGTTGCATGATGATGTAGAAATACACAGTTACACTTCCAAAAGCATTGAAAGTTGACCCTAAAGGGGAAGTTCTGTGTTGAATTGTGATGCTTAGATTTTTCTCTTTTCTAATTTGGATGTTTTAGGAAGAATCAGCATGTTCAGGTACTGTCTTCTTTTATTCCACATAAATGAACTTAAACAGAAAGTTTTAGTCTTTGATTTAAAGCTCATTGTTTCTTGCAGCACATCGCATGCATGTAGAAACTATTGCTGCTATTACCGCCATAGTAAATATATATTTTTAAGGTCCAATATCGTCACCTTCTTAAAATAATTGCCTAAGTCATTTTTTTTCAAAAATTATTTTTTTGCCTAAATCATCTCAACAATCAACAAATAGTTCAGTTTTTTGTGTTTCCTGAAACATTGCAAAAAATGACTTAGGCAATTATTTTAAGAAGGTGATGATATACAATATTTTAAAACGTAAATGCAGCAGAAAAAACAATCTTATCGCTAGCTATCAAAGGCAACAGGGTGATAATGTTTTTACCTATGTTTATGTGCATTTGTATGTTTGTAAAAAATGTAATGAACCACTAAACAATTTTTAATGAATATTTCAGAAAGTAATTATTGGCTGTACATCTACAACTGAACATTTTTGAATTTAACCAAATTTAATAAGCCTGCCACAGCTAATTGACATTAGCAAACTCAGTCAATTTTACAGATATTGAGCTAAAATTCAATGTCTTGTTGAGAGTCATTCACAACATACTCCAAACACTAACAGATCTTGTAATATCACATGAACTTGTGCATGAAAGTATTTACAAGGTTTGACCAAAACTCCATCCCTTCTCAGTCTAAAATGATTTTAGTTTAAAACTCTGGTATAAATGGTGACGGGCAAAAGGCCTTACTTTAAAGAATGCTAGTCTCTTAAATAAGATGCACTGATGATGTAAGCCGACACAACCTTTTTTCTTTATATCAGTGTTGGTATTTTATAATGTTGTTGTTTTTTTAATTGGTGCAAACTTTGAATTTTCTTTAGCTCAATGTGTTGGTAATAATTTCCAACCTTGCACCTACCTTCACCCAAAACAGCCACAAAAAGCCCTGTTTATACGACAGCCTGGTCAGGAAAACGCTGTTTGTGTTTTGCAGCATTTTTTATGACCTGTGTTAATTTTACCAACTTTAATTTCCTGACAGCACAATTTAGCCAGCAGCTGTCACAGGAGATAACCTCACTGGGATGGCAATTGTCTCCAGCATCACCATAAGCAAGACAGAAAAGTTTAACCTAATAACGGTTTGAAACTGAAATGCAATACACTTTGAATCGATAAGGCTTCCGTATCACTCTATGCAAGGACAGCATCTGCAGTGAGTTTGTCTAACTCAGGTGAGCACCACATCCACAAACTGCTGATAGTTACAAAACCAGGAGAAAGGTCATGCAGCTCCTGCAACACGTCCATCAAATTCAGATCAAACGACTTGCTCTGACGCTTTCTTACCTGTGCTGCAGTGTGAGCCAGATAGGACGTGACATTTCAGTAAATTTGTCCTTCAGAATCAACAACTGCCACATGAGGAGTCTACATCACTGGCGAGAGCAATTTTACAGAAAACCTATGAAATGATGGAATCTGAGTCTGGTTTCCACAGAAGGTTTCCTGCCAATGTTCTGGGTACACAGGAAGATCTCTTTACATGTGTTGCTAGAACAATGGTTTCAACCTTTGTCCCATGAAGTTATGCGGATCTGTGATGTATGCTTTCACTGCCACAGCCTTCAGCAACACCGAGGGAAGTAGGGGACCAAAGGGTGCTACAGATGGATGCCAGAGGACAAGTATATTCAAATACAGAGGAAAAACATTGATAAAAAAAATACTAAAAACATTCTTTATTAGTGCATATGTTAAAAATCCAATATTATTTGGATATTATAGAATTTTGTGAAGACTTGTAACCTGTCCAGGGTGTCTCCCACCCCTCCCCCCTGCACAGTGACTGCTGGAGATAAGCACTAATTACCTGCGACCCACAAAGAAGAAGCGCTAAAGAAAATGGATGGATGGATGGAGTTTTGTAAATGTTTCATATAAACACTCATTGTTATTGCATATATGTGCACAGAATTTTACAACTGCTTAAAACCCACAAAAAAGGCGAGATATTAGCATTAGACCACGATTGCAATTTTACAGATATTGTCTGTCCAAAAATATACGGCAGATTTATACAGATGGGAAAACAAAATATTGGTACCCTTACAGCTCATTAAAGTAATGATTCAAAAAAATTGTGGGAAGTTATTTAGTTTAAAGTGATTATATAAATCAGTGATTTCAAATCTTTTCAGCATCCCAACCATAAAGTTACAGTGGCTGAAGCTTGTGAAACCAAATCTGACCAGTTTAAGTACAGTTTACAAACTTTGATAATAACTTTATCAAGCAAGAGCATAATGACAATACAAACATCCTGAACAAGTATGGTACCATCTTTTATTAAGTGATAATTTTTGCATTTGCAGTTTTTCATGTTAAAAAGTGTTATTACCAATTTTTTCCATTTAATTTCAGTTCTGGAGAATATCTGGGGACCCTTAGATTGAAGTTTCATGACTCAAAGTGGGGTCCTGACCCCAACTTTTAGAGCCACTGGTTTGATGTATATCTGCATACCTGTAGGATATAATACAGGAAACAAAAAATAAAAAATAAATGATTTGTTGTTTATGTTACAAAGCTATGCTAAAATAGTATGAACAGATTTGTTGATACCCTTAAAGAGACTAATATTCTTTCCATTTTAGTCATTTTAAACTAAGCGTTTTTTACTTTAATTAGTATCACAGGTGCATTCAAGCTTTTCATCAGCCATTTAAAGAGAAAAAAAACATGTCACTGGGTAGTTTGATATTATCGTGTGCATCACACTGAACATGGAGCAGAGAAAACAAAGGTGAGAGCTGTCTGAGGAGCTCCGAAAAAAAGATACACGTCCGTGTTAAAGGTAAAGGCAACAGGACCATCTCGAAATAGCTTCATGTTTCTCTGATCCAAATTACCAATATGATTTAAAAATATAAAGTTCATGGGATTGTAGTCAATCTCCCAGGATGTGGATGGAAGACGAAACGCAACCCCAGGTTGATCAGACAGATTGTGTGGATGGTAGAAAAAGAGTCAAGGAAACCAAGGAAAACCAGCCAAGCTGAACTACAAGGTCAAGGTACATAACTCTCTGATTGCACCATCTGTCACATTTTGAATCATAACGGGCTCTATGGAAGACAGAAAAATACAAAAAGTCAGGAATTCACCAAAAAGCATGTTGATAAGCCTCAAAGTTTCTGAGACTGATGAGACAAAACTCGATGTTTTTGTCTCCAGTCACATTAGTTGTGTTTTTATGATTATTGTGAAAGGGTTTCAACAAATCTATCCACATCTGTGTATGGACTTCATTACATATAATTGGTATTATGACATTCTTCATATTAGTGTTTGGCTCTTGTATATTCGTAGATGCTCACAGCAGGCCCCCCCAACTGAAACACATTTCAGCAGCTATGGTCATCAGCAGTCCACTTAAAATGAAAATGAAAGGTTAACTAAACTTCAAATGTTTGTTTTAATGACAGACTTCATTCTAAAGGAGGCGCCTTCAGAAAAAAAAAACAATTGCAAAGTATTTGTAACCACCTTACCACATGTTTTGTTAGTTTGTTTTCGGTGACTGCAACCAGGAAAGCACGTTTCAGATCACTGCAGCGTGTCGTTTCTGAGTCTGACTCACTCAAACCTTGCTGCGTTTTGAGCCGGAGTACTGTTCCTCATTAACATTTTACTGCGCCGGGTGACCCTGCAATTCATTTACAGACAATTGCTTCCTGACAATGTTTGTCTTTCTTCCTCTCAGAGGAGAGCAGCTTGGTCTGTTCCAGAATGTTAATGCCTTGTAAATCTAAAAGTCAGGATGAGTTTATAGGGAGCAACTACGTCCTCCTCTTTTGGTGAGTGTTATTAAAAAAAACAATTAAAGAGCGGAACCATAGACAAAATAGGGCATGGGTGTGGGGAAGGGGACTTAAAAACATTCGCTTTGGTGTGTCTGTCTACTTTTTTTTTACCCCCTTTCTTTCTCAGGACACAAAGCTGTTTTTCTCTTAGCTAAAAGGGGAGACATTTGCCAGGTTTGTAGTTGGCAGAAGATCCAGGCAACACAAAGAGGGATCAATACGCAGTCGTCTGGAGGGTGAATTTAGAATCGATGGTCGTTCAGGGGCAGATGCAACAATTGAAAAAGTTGTACACATCAATAAAGATGTCTGCCTGTGAATTCCTTTGAATTCAGCTATCATCAAATATTTTTTGGGTTGTCTTAATGTGGGGAAGATGACTTGCTATTGATTGTGATTATACACCAACAGAGAACACATATTCTCAAAAAACAAAACACAAAAAACACCCCGTCACTCATTTTCTGTCGCTGTTTCGTCATCCTCAGGGTTGCGGCGGGGACTGCTGTCCCTAGCAGAGATGGGGTACGACCTAGACAGGTCACCGGTCTAACACATAAAACAAAACAAACACGCACACACTCAGTCCTAAAGTTAATTAATGTTTCCTGGTGAAAGCCAATAATGTTTTTGTCAGTGTCTTTTAGCAAAATCTTTCTTGGTTGTAACAAAACTCTCAGAAAGTAATTATTGGATGTACATCTACAACTGATTACCTTTTGGAGTCAACCCAATTTAGGATGGCTATCACAAATAGCTTTAACTCTGTAGTTTTACAGATATTAAACTAAGATTTGATGTGGTAGTAGCTGGGGCTGATACTCAAAAAAGAATCCAAACACTAACAGACTTCAAAAGATCTTTGTATGAAACTTTGCCATTACCTATTGGGGTCAACTTTGTGTGTTTGTTTAGAACTATGACTCCCTGTTCGTAACCTGACATGCATGTTTGTGGTCTGTCACAAGAAACCGGAGCACCTGCAGAAAACCCTTGGATGCACAGGGAGGACATGCAAACTCCACACAGAAAGGCCCCAGCTGAGACTCAAACATTAGACTCTTGTTTCTTTTCAAAACCAACTGATAAAGTATCCATGCAGTTTAGCAGTGGTCCAATGCAACTAAAAATACTCACTGTATCCTTGCACATCTCTGAGATGTTTGTGTTTTACTGAGTTTTATTTTCTTGACCTTTTACCAAGCACATTTAACCAAAGTGAATGTATCCAACAGCTGGAGTTACTTTGCACATTTAACAATGTGAAAGTATAAATAAAAATAAAGGAATTTTATTATATTTTTACCTTTATTCCAAAATAAAAAAAGAAAAGGAAAGAAGAAAACCCCCTTCTATCATAATTACCTTAATAAAAGTTAAGTTAAAAAGGATAACCTGACTGGAGTCATTCAGCTCCCTAATGAGTGAGGTTCTGTTAAAGTAACAGCTATAAGAAATGACTGATTTTAATTAGTTTTAACTCAGTACAGCTGTGATGTGTTACCAGAGCCAATCTCATCAATTACATCCAATTACAAAAGGAACAGTTTTATGTGGCAAAGCAGACTCCAAGAAAAGATAACCATTAACGTAATGGATTTAAAAAAATATAGTTTTTTTAAAGAACTGAATAAATTAAAAATGTCAAAATACATATAAGGTTTTTGTTATTGTTTGACTGAAAACTCTCCAAACTCAGTAACGAGAACATGAATCCTATGTCAAGTAAAAATAAAGAACAGTCATCTAAAACACATCATGCTGTAAACATTTAAAGAGGTAATTTTCAAATGTGGGCTGAACAAAATGAAATAATGATGGTGGCATCAGCATAAAAAATAAGTTTAATGGAATAAATGAACAAAAAACTCTAAAATGTTTAAGAGTTTCAGCCTCAGCATTTGATCTGTTTTTGCCAGTGTGTGTGTGTGTGTGTGTGTGTGTGTGTGTGTGTGTTAGTGTGTCTGTTTGTTACAAAAATTCCTCATAACCCACTGGACAAATTTTTACTCCCATAAAGTAATCAGTGAATGTACATCTACTAAAATGGCTACAACTCCATCATTTCTCAACATAAGACGATCTTAAACTAAAACTCTGGCAAGAAAGGTGGCAGATGATACGTATGTATTCACAGAATGTTAGGTCTTTAATCAATAAATAACGTTAAAGTTTTCTGAATCATTGCATTTTTGTATTCATAATGTAATCAATATCCAATCTTACATTGTTAAAAAGTTTGTGGGTCTCAGACTGGTGTTAGTCATCTTCATAAATAACATGAGAAAAGTCAGCATTTTATGACACACAACCACATCAATGCTGACTTCCTTCTTCTGCTAAGACACACAACAAGAGCAGCAGCACCACAAACATATGATCGATCAGGACTGATCTATACTGTGCAGAGGCATGTGGGTCACAGGTACATAAAGACAGCATTACTATATTCTGATCAGGAAGGTAATGCTTTCCTAATTGTTTAAGGAGTAAATATTCTAGTTGATAATAAAAAAATCTTAAAAATATCACATTGTTGTTACAAATAATGTTGATTTTTGACTGCTTATGTTAAAGGTTACGTACATCCTCTCGTAAATATGCTTTTGCTCTTCAGTACGAACATTTCTCTAAAATTTCAGCGCCTTTTTCAGCACCTGTATTTGATAAAACTGAACCAAGAAGCAGCTGCTGGTCGGCTCATGCAGACATACTTGATGGACAATAACATCTTTCTCCTCTTCTCTCAGTCTGCAGCCACGGGCCATCCTTCTCCTGTTTCCTCTGCTTCCTAAACCAAATCACCCTCCTGGGGGAGCATGTCAGGCAGCCTGTTGCTGGGTAACCAAAGAGGATTGTGGGTCAGAGAAATTATCAGCTGAATACCAACAACACCTCAGCCTTTTGGTACAAATAATATCAAACCCAAAATTACGTGAATTCGCCTAATAGCTGTTTTAGAGACAGAGGTGCTCTCTTTTCACCGCCTGCCATGCAGAGGTGAAAACGTTTTTGCTCATGTCTGTATACATGCATGTTTGTGTGCATTTGTCTGCAGTGTTAGCAAAATATCTCAGAAACAACTAGGTGGATTTTAATGAAACTCTCAGAAAGTAATCACTGGATGTACAGCTGATTCGCTTTTGGAGACTCCTCCATTCAAGATGGCTGCCACAGCTAACTGACCTTAGAAAACCCCAAAATGGCTACAATTCAACCAATTTTACAGATATCAAACTAATTTGGTGTGGTGGTTCCGGAGTAACATTCACATCACATACTTTACACATTATCCAATAATGTTGCTTAAAACATTTGTATTAATTGTTGTCTGTCAGCAAAATATTAAACAAAGTACAAGATGGAGTTCTATGAAACTTTCAGAGAGTAATAATTGGATATACATCCACAGATTAACATTTGCTACTAACTCAATTCAAGATGGCCACCATGGTTAATTTACATTAGACAACACCAAAATGGCTATAACTCTGTCAGTTCTACAAATACTGAGCTGAAATTTAGTCTAGTAGTAGCTAAAGGTCATCCAGATCAGATATCTTGAGCACTAACACATCTCATAAGATCTCAAAGTGTTACACAAGATTGTGCACAACATCATTTACAAGGTTGTGTAACGATCGTGCCGGGCAAACCCAGAATGCAGACTCATTTTCTAATAAAAAAAAAAAACAGATTTATTTACAAAAATAGAAAAACAAAAAGCTGACGTGGCAGCAGTCAAAACAAAAATAGGAACACGATGAGCAGGACCAGACTGTGAGATGACCAAGATAATAGAGATACGCAACGAAAAACAGAAAGAGCCAAATACAATGAGCCAAATACAATGAACCTGCGAGTAAAGGAAGCAAAAGAACAGATTATATAGGCAGAGGTTGATGAGGAAGTGGACTCAGGTAACTGATTAGTAACTAGGGACAGGTGTAGATGGAGGTGGCAGGCTGACTGGAGAACTACTGAACTGAGGGCAGGTGAATAGTGGCACAGGAAACACAGGAGAAAAGGAGTGACAAGAACACACAGAAAAACAACAACAACATGAAATCAAGTACAGAAAAATAACTACAAAAACTCAAACTGTGACAGGTTTGACCAAAACTCGTTTCTCAACATAAGATGGTCTCCATTTAAAACTCTGTTTTAAAAGCTTGTGGGTTTATATGCATTTCTTCAAGAACTGCAAGGCCTTTATTTTATGGCTTTGCTCGTTGGTAAGGAAATAAACAGAGCCAGCAGTAATTAAGTACCCATCAAAAACCTGTTTCTGCTGAAACTAAATTTCTTTTTCAGGTCCAAAATTAGAATATTTCCAAGAATGATGTGTGGATATTAAATTCCTTGACAGCAGCAAAGCAGCAGTGAACCAGTTTCTAGTCAGCCCCATCCAGCTGAGACTGGAGGCGACCCTGGCACTGATCCATCTGCAAGCTGTTGAACACATGTTGAACTATTTCAGAATGTGGAATAAAAAATGAATGGTTGTAAATAAGTTTGATTAAAAATAAAATTCTGTGTCACTGGGTATATTAGTGCTAGTTTATGTCAAAAGGCATTAATTATTGATGGACGGTCCCTTGTGTCTGGGTCAGTACCAGATGAATGAACACCAACAATTACAGGCCTGAACTGGAAACGACCGACAAAACCGAGCAGATGTGTTCTCTCCTCTCATGAAATATATTTCACAGCTTTGGACAGAATATATTTTTGTAAAGTCCCTCAGGTCATAAACCTAAAAGTAGGTGGCCTTACCTTTGTTCTCAGCTAATTTTGGTGTTGAAATTTATAGAAACTCTTCTGTTTTTTAAATTCTGATTAAAACAATAGCTTAGTAGAACTCCGCTATTGATTCAAGACTCAGTTTCTTGGAAACAAACGTGGCCTACACTGCTTATCCCGGATCAATACCACAGCTAATCCGGTGAGTCAGTAAAACCTTCTCAGCCACTATCATTATACAATTTCCTGTGGGAGTTTTACCTTGGCACATATCTTTACTTAAAACTAAATAATAATACGTGGTAAAGCAGTTTATAAAGTCAACACAACTGCATTACCTTGAACCAAAAGTTACCTCCTCGCCTTATTTAATTACTTTCCAGGTTTATTGTTTATTCCAGAAATCAATTAGGCCATTTTAAACCTGTAAAATAAAGGTTGTAAAAAACATTCAGGGCTGTTAAAACTCCCTAAGTCTCATAATGACAATGGAGGACATGGCATTAGTGTCCATAATGGTTGCTGTTTTCCTAATTAGGTCATAAAAAGTAGAATTACCTAACACATCCCCAGTTTTAAAGGAGTCCGTGGTAGAATATGCACAAAGTCACAATTAGCATCATTAGAGGAAAATGTGAGTTACATTTTCACTTTAAGTCTGAGCACCATTTATAGGCTTTAGAGCTAAGCTTAAAAATAATCTATAAAAAAACGTCAAACTTAAAAAAGTCCAAAACAAACAAACAAAAAACAAAACATACAACTCATACAAAATGTTGTGCTTGTTCATTATTTTATGGTCATACATACATGAAATGCCTGTTATTGTCAAGTCAAACATAAAGCATAATATGTTCAGTTAACTGGATGGTGATTTAGTGGGTTTTGATTCAGAAAACTAGGATAAATGAAAATGAATAACTGAACGGTTTTACATCCAAATCTTGACAAAAATATCTGGTTTAATTTGATCTATTTCCTTTTTTGATTTGTAACAAAAAGGGTTTCATAACAGTTGTTCTAATCCCACTTATTCTGCACAAATGTTCACATCGTTTTTGCTCCTCACAGATTTATGTTTGATCAATATTTAATGTTTACCGTGTGAAAATGCAACCATGTATTATTTGTATAATTGAATTGTCTTTCTCTAGTTTAATATTTCTAAGAAAATCTGATAATGCCTGTCTAAAAGTTAAAGAAATTAGACATAGAAATGGGAAAAATGTTAACTTGATGACAAAAGTATTATCCAATATGATGCTCATTGGATTTGAATGGCCCACAGACACAAAAGGTTTCATGTTAAGGCCAATGAGAGGGTAAACTGTCTGCTGATCCACTTCAGAATCCTAATCAGGGCTCATACATTGATGATCCAATCCAAAGAGCTGGTCACAGCCAAGTGCAAATGACCTGAACCATGTGACTCAGACGGGATGAATAGAAATGGTCTGGTGCCACTGCACCCAGCATTTGTGTATTAGAACCGATTGTGCCATTTACACCACAAGATCCACTTCGCTTTCTTTCAAATGATGCTTTAGTTGGGCACATTTGGGTCAATCATTTAAATGCTCCCACCTCAGTGAATGAGTATATTAACAAAGCACTTTTGTTTGTTCCGGCACCGAAATGGAGAAAGGAGTTATTGAAGCCTCTTCAGATCCAGGTTCATTTAAATGATGGGAAACGCTGCACAGTTAGACTGCAACGCCGACAAAAGAAGCTGGAGCTTTAAATGCTATTTTGCAGCTTTAAATGTGTGAAAAAACACTAACTGTTTAAATTCCCCAGTGCAGAAGATTAAAAGGTTAACTGGAGTTTTCTGTTTTTTTGATATTGTGTTCAAACCTCCAGGATGCAGAACTTCTATCCATTAATTGCTATTTAAATGTTTGCACAGCCTTCTGCGTGAATAGGCCTTCCTGATTAGGTGCACGTGTGTGTGAACACTTTTATGTGCGCTGAGGTGCATGAACACACGTGCGCAAGCAGCGGCGGCGAGTGAGTAACAGAGGAAATATGGTAATATTTGCCTGAGTCAATGACTTAGTCACCAGAGTTACTAAAAGCCTCACAGCTAAAGTGTGGGAGGCTAAACTCGTGTGTGTTTGTTACAGTATGTAAAGATGAGGAAATGGTTGTGGCCTGCATATTATGCGTATTATTGGCAGTGTTTGTGTAATGAAAGGGTGAGAAGGGGGCACTGCTTGGTGAAGCTGAAAGAGGAGAAATGACATGCTGTCAGTCTGAGTTGACGGTCACTGCTCAATGCTTTAGCGCCTCCTGACACTCTCTATTCAGACAAGGCAGCGCGCGGAACGCCTCCAGCATGCCGAGGGATACCGCCTTTTAATTGAGCCTTTACCCAAGATTCATTTCACCCAGCACCTTTGGCCTCCCTCGGAGCGGACTAAACCATGAGACTGACAAAACTGGGTCTCGTATTGTTCGGGCTGAGAGGCTGCTAAAACCTAGACTCATGCAAATATGTTAACCTTTATAGACACTATCCCAGTTTCCCAGGCACTAAAATGTCACTAATCTAAAGCTTCAGCAGATGAAAGTGACTCTATAAAAAGAGCAATTCACAGTAAAGTGTCTATTAGTAAATAGAGCTTATTGAAAGGAGTTAGAGCTTTTAAGTGAGAAAAGAACATAGAGAAAGAAATACACCGAAATACAGAATAAATAAATAATTAAATAAATTAAAGGCCTGGAATTCTTTGAAAGGCAAAAACATTGTCACTTGTCTTTTGCCTTTTGGCGGTGGGTGATAATAGCATAGTGCTGAACAAAAGACATGTTTAACTAGCTGTTATATAGCTAATAGTCTTGATTTAGTTGGCAATTTCCTAGACCTTTTTCCTTTTCTTTCAGCTGTTCCCTTTCCAGGGTTTGCCACAGCGAGTCATCCTCTTCCATCTGCCTCTGTCTTCTGCATCCTCCGTCCTCACTCCATCTACCTCCATCTACCTGCATGTCCTCTTGAACTGCATTCCACTGTACTGGACCAGTTTGTGTAAAAAACTGTTTATTTTTGTGCTTTATTAGGATTACAGTTTGCACGAATTAGGTCCCAACTCATAATGTTCTTTGAAGCAGAAAGCAAAAAATGTAAACTTCACAAAGGTTATACAAAAGGACCAAAAACAATAAAATGAAAATAGAAAAGAATCATTACTTTAGTTTCATTGTGCATTTCTTAAAAATGAGGTTTGTATTTTACTTAATTATTTTCATTTCGCAAAGGATCAGAATTGTGATACAAACTTGACAATGTAGTGATCAGTTTATGAACACAAAAACAAACTTCATTCCTTTTTTTTTTTCCAAGTTAAACTGATAACAACACCACTCCAGAAATGATATACTGAGATGCTCACATTCTTTGTTTGAGCATAAATGTGCTCATTTCTTTATAACCTGGATCACATCTGATTGTGTGAACGCGGAGTCAGCACTCACAGTATTGTTTTCTTGTTTGTAGTTTTTTCCATACACTTTTTCCAGTCATACTGCTGTTTTAACCTTTCATGGTCACAACATTGTTCTTTTTGAAAACCACTGTCCTGCTACTATTATTTAGCTTTTAGTTAGACCCACCAGTCTGTTTCTTTATGCTTGTAGCTACGGCTTTTCTAATTTTAACTTCTGTTTTGCTCTGTTGTTAACCTGGTCCCCGAGGAACATTCTCCTGCATGTTTTCATTGTTTCCCTGCTCTTCAGCGGGTCTTCATGTTCTGTAGAAGCCTGATAATCACTCGTTCATTCAAATCTAGTGTGTCAAAGCAGGAAAACAACTAAAACATGCCAGGATTGGGAATGACTGCTCTAAACTAGTTTCAATAATTTTTAAGAATTAGTTTTGTTAATTTTACTTACGGTTTTGCCAACTTTAGCTTTAATTTTAATTTTAGCTCCAGCGTCTGTTTTGACAGTTTTACCTTTTTGTTTCGCTTGTTTCAACTTTACAACTCAGCTTTAGCTTCCTTAGCAATAAATCTTCAACAAGTTTCAGAAAAGTCAATCGGAGCTCAGCATTAACACTGTATTTTTGCAGAAAATGCAGTTTTTCTAGTTTCCTTTAAGTCAAAGCCATGAAGTTAAGGCTCGTTTGAAACGATTTCCTGCAAACACGTGAAAAGCTCCAATAAACTGTGAGCAGAATGGTCTGCTGATGTGTGGTTCGGCTCTCACGTTCTTACACAAGTTCACTTCAGAATAAGAACTGGATCTCTATGTGACTTAATCTCTAAAGCCTGTTCTGACAGCTGAGAAGAGAAACCAGAGAGAGCACTTGCAGGCTTCATTAGTGCCAGCTGGAAAGGAAGGGTTTCACCTGCTGTGACAGATCTCTTCAGACCTCTTGGAGTAAACAATGTTCTTCATTATTCTCCTCCTACAGGAGCTGCGGTTGTCCATTGCAATGGCTGCTTGGGAGAAAACAGAAGATATTCAATGCCACATAAACTTTGGACTATGACGTCATTCCATGTAAAGTAGAGGATCTACACAAGCACAGCAAAAATAGATCAAAAAAGGTGCTAAAAACACTAATTAACTGTTATGCACTTCAAGTTGTTTTTCTGTTTTCAATCACACCGTAATCTTTACATAGAGGGACTAAATCTAATTAAAGATATGTGAAATCAGAAGAGGAAAAAATAATTAGTAGGTGCAAGATCATTGTGATTCATCTAATGTCAAACTAAGGGTAAGAAAGTAAACTAAGAAAATGCAACACAGGCAGGAAAAATAAAAAGCCAATAACCATCATGTGTTATTTTTGTAGATTGCATCATTTTTAAATGAAACAGAGTTGATATAATGAGTCATTTCTTACAAAATAAGTGGGAATCAGCTCAGGTCCACCTGAGCTATTTTGTATGGAGGACAGATGGACCAAAAATGAAAGTATTTAGTGTTAATAGGAAGACAAATTGGTGCTCCTTATTGGCTACCAGGCAGTCACATTATTGTGCAAGAAACTGTGAAAATACTGTAGAAAAAATAAGTTAGTTACTGAGTCAAATGTATTATTATTATTATTATTATTATTATTATTATTATTATTATTATTATTATTATTATTATTATTATTATTATTTAGTGCATTAACAGGAGCAATTTTCGCCAGTGACCTACACTTCAGAAGTAATCCCTGTCTCTGTGTCTCAGTGTGTGTTCTGACTCCCTGCCTGTTAATAAGCAAACTTCACCAAAGGCACAGCTGGCTGCTCTTTCTGCCCTGTTGCCGAGGCTTGTCTTATAAATATTTAATTTAATGAAACAACCAAGATTGAAAATGCACAAAAAAGGTACGCTGTGCACACTAAATATTCCATACCAAAGAAATTCAAGTAGCGTATAAACAGGCAGCAACAAAATGCCTCAAAAACAACAGAGCTGCAACACAGCAAGCTTTGTGCTGAATGCTAAAGTTAGCATGCTAGCTCATTTAAAAAAAAAGGTAAAATCATTCATGTTTACAAAACACTTAATCCTTGTTATGTTAGCATTTTGTTTTGCTAACTGAGTTGATCAAATTTTAGTTGTTTGTTGAAAAAACTCACTTACATTCCAGTTTATTTTAACAATGTCCTGTATTTTCCCGCTTTTTTTGTTACTCCAGTTGAATTGATTCATTCACTTCTTTGACTTTCCAGTTTTCTCCAATTCTTGTTTGACTTGTCTTGCAAGGGATTCCTGCTCCCGACACATGCTAATTACATGTTCAGTAACACATATGTCCTCAAGTCTTTAGGCTGTCTTCAATCAGAGCTTGTGTGACTGTGAGTAAGATCTGGGAACTCATATACAAAATTTCCCATTAATTACAAGGTTGCGAATATAACAAGAGCTGTCAAACACAACTCCATATGAAGGCGCTATAATGATAAGGTGTGGTATGACAAAATTACAGTTATTAAAATCAGGCTGATGAACATTGCGGTGAGGGTTATGACCAGTCTGTTCTTCAGCAAGCACAGAAGATATTATCTGATCCATTTTATATACATATTCACCGCATTAAATATGAGCTCTGGCAGACAATATAGAGAACCCCAATGTGTAATCAATTGTTTTTAAAACCCATTTGTTCCTGCCTGATATAAAAGCTGCTTTAGGCTTCTGTGGCTGGGCAACTGCATCATAGCACTGCAATGCAGTAGTAATATTATTATGTCTTATATGATCAACTGACATTTTGACTTGTTACATAGGGGAAAGCACTGGTGAAACTAATAAATGACAAATAAAAACTTAGTTTTCTTTAGTTTCCTGATAAACCATGACAATAAACTCCTGCATGAACTTGGACACCAGCAGGAACTTTCATAACCGTCACTATTAATGCATTTTCTATTAATGGTTTTTCTGCTATGACATTTGAAGATGTTCAATTTGAATGAGATCCATTTTAGGAATGATTGGAAATATGCATCTGTTTGTTTATATCATTATAATGTGTCCATCCATCCATCCATCCATCCATCCATCCATCCATCCATCCATCCATCCATCCATCCATCCATCCATCCATCCATCCATCCATCCATCCATCCATCCATCCATCCATCCATCCATCCATCCATCCATCCATCCATCCATCCATCCATCCATCCATCCATTTTCTTTACCCGCTGCTCCATTCGCAGAGAACTGGTGCCTATATTACGTGTCTACTTAATTATTATTTTTTATTTTTAAATTTTGCTAATGGAGGTGACAACACATATAATATCTGCGCTTAAGACATTGTTATTCGTAATGAAAGTAAAATATACAAAATCATAAATAGATAAATGATGATGGTTGCAACTACCACAACAAGCAAGATGCATCATTAAGAAAAAAATACATAAATATATCTGTAGTAAGTGAAAAAATAAATTAAAAAAAGTAATCCACACACACAAATTAATTAAGGATGTCATCAAATCTAAGACAGCTTTAACATCAGTTACTCTCTTGGTGTTTTTTTTATTTTTATTAATATAACACATAATGTAGATTTCAGGGTGGTAGACCATAATCAAATCTGGGAAATTAATGTGGATTAAAAAAAACAACAACTTTGCATTACAATGTGATTTGGACATAAACCTATTCAAACAATGGTATGTAGTGCTGACAGTGTGTTTTAGTGCTGTGTGTGCACGTGCGAGCTCTATTTAATGTGTATTTTGTGCCTGAATTCATATTTTCACTACTGTTCAAAGGTATGGGGCTGATCTCCAAAAACGTAGCTGTAACAGAAGAGGGAGGGGGCTCACTCTAACCCTTGAATCTGGTTGGTTTGATTAGAGCTGCAAAGATATTGTTGAAAAGGGAGCCATTGTTTATCCCTGTGGTATTTGGACCAAAACATGTCACCGACATTTTATTTAGATCTCAGGAAATTGTGTCATCTTGTGAAAAAAGTGCATAATAAGTCCTAACAGTCACAGTTCCTGTGGGAAATCTTCCACCAGTGTGATCTAATGGTTCGTATCAGAGGGAAAGGACAAATTACCTATAGTCATTTTGTTTCAAAGTAATTGGTATTTTTTTACAGACTCCATGCTTGTTTGTGCTGTGTGTCTCATTGATCTGTCTAGTGTGTCTTTTTAGGTCTGGTAGTTCATCAGCCTCAAAAGTGTCCAGGAAACTCAGTTTAACCTCTGGGTCTTGTTTAAATCCCTGTCGAGCATTTGATATTTTCTTAACCAGCAAATAGCAAAAAACAAACAAACAAAACAAAAAAAAAAACAGTGAAACAGTAAAAACGAGCAGCGCCACAGCATGTGAGGCTGGAATGAAATAAAATAAAATAGATAAATTCTCTGTCATATGGGAAAAACAGACTAAAGGCTGAAATGTTAGTGTGCTTTTTATGTTTTTTTTTTATTTACTCTGATTTATTATTTTCAGTTTAGGAAATGTTATACTCAGGTGAAACAAAAATTAAAACAGTTGGCGGATTGTTAAGATCTTTGATTCAGTTATAATTTTAATTAGGATTTTTGATTTCCATAGTTTTAAGATTGTCTTGTATTTCGGTTACTTTGTTTATTAATTCATTTAGCTCATGTTTTTCAGTTGCTCTTCTTTTTTTTTCTCCTCTCACACCTGGTTTCAGTTAATATTAGCACACCTGCCTTTTGTTAGTCTCTTTCACTGTAAACCCAGTTGGCCATTGTCAGATCCTTTGTTTCTTCTTGGTTGTGTCCCTGTCATGTTTGGATTTTGCCACACTCCGTACCTCTCTGCCTTTTAGTTTTCTGGATTTACGGCTACAGAAGCATCTTTGTTTTTAGTTTATTAAATAAAGACGGCTTGTTTTATGTCCTCCTGTCTGAAAGCCTGTGAGATTGTCCTTCAAACACACTACTTTGACACTTGTTTTTTTTTGTGGCTTTTTATTTAAAGTGCTGCTCAGACACACACTGTTAGAAGTTCAGTTCAACTCTGAGGTGAATGTGTGAGGCTTATCAAATGTCAGAACACTGAGAATTTGTGTACAAATACCTAACTTGATGGCATAAATTTATTTTATTTTGGAAAAGGAAAAAAAAGGCATTCAACTAACAATCTGCTATAAGATGTATTTAGTTGTTTTTGATTTGCAAATGCAGAACTTTGTCAGGTGACCTTGTGTTGAAAAATAGCTAAGCATGGTTCAGCAGCTTTGGAAACTGATTCTAATTAATTTTCCTGAAGACTTTAGTCATTATGTTTTTGTGTTATTCATGTTTTGCTGTAAATCATCAGGTTAAAATGCTTAGAAAGTTACTTTACAACTTCTAACATTTTGCTGAATTCACTGGCATCTTGAATATACATTATTAGGGCTAAAATAGCCCCAGAGCACCTGAGAGGTAAGAAACGGCACCTTCACATCTGGCTTTAATTTCACTTTATGATAGTGTGTCAGATTCCAGACAACAGGACAGTTTTTATCATTCGCTGCCAAAGGCAAGAGGCGATAATGTTTTTACTTGTGTCTATGTGTGTGACACTGACATGACATGCTTGACAAACTTTAGTAAATTTTATGCCAAAGTTTAGTAGGTTTGCAATATTTTAGAAGCTTCTTTGCCAGCTTGCAATACATAGCATTTAGTGTACATACAACACCACACTGAAATGTTTCAAAAGATGTAACAGAAAAGATAAACTGTACTAGAACTATAGTTTGTTAGCTTCTTAAACATTACCCTACTTTGCCAGTTGAAAGTATCCACTTTTCGTGGTCATTTTGCCAGCCTCTTCTACATGTCAAAAAAGTAATGGTTATTGTTTTCTGCGTTCCAATTTCAGATGGAGAATTATATTTATGGCAGTGGTGTTAGATGTGTTTACCAGGAAAATAAATCTGCTGAACATGTTGTGGCTTTAAAATTCTATTTTCCAAATCCATTATTTATATTCGTCTGGATGAGTTACATTACATTCTGCCAGAGTTGTATATAAATGTATTTAACAAAGGTTTATGTCTAATAACATTACCAGTTGTTCTTTGCTGAACTGCAACCTGCATTAAAAATAACAGGGATTTATTCCTATTATTAATATCTAAAAATCTCACAATATATTATCGTTTTTTTCTGAATCAGAGGATTATGAAAGAGATTTTCAATTTTTCTTTTATTTTAAAGTTTAGAACATCTTTCTGCCTTTGTTATGCACCACTTTGACTATATAACTTTTATTTCAGTGATCATTTTGTAAAAGAGAGTGTCGGTCCTCCAAATGGAGTTTGACTCTGTTATAAAACTTCCCTCGTTTTAATACGACCAACTTTCTGCTGTGAAGATTTTTATTATGATGACTCACAAGGACGGTTTTGTTTCTGGCAGCCTAAGGTGTTGAAACAATTTTTGAGAACTGAGAAGTTCTTATTTCTTCTTCCTAACGGAAACAGCGAGTGCAGCAAAATACCTTCCACTTCATTTAAGAAAAGGAGTCTCCACTTCCCCTTGTATGATTTTTACACAAAACAGAAAGTGAGACATACTATGCAGTCCAACTCACATCTACAAGTTGGCATTCCTGTGTTGAACCCCTGATGCTTCGAAAGCTTAATTAGCTATAGATTCACTTTTTGACCTCAGAGCCACTTCTTGAATTTAACTTAATCCTTTCTCTAACGCTGAGCTAAATATCATTCCTTCTGATAAAATAAGCTCTTAAAGAATCCCTCAGAGAACTCTAAATTAAACACACACACACCGTAGTGTTAGTGTTTACAGTTGTGGCGTGAAGTTGAGGATGATCTTTGTTGAGCCTTCTTGTCTCCAAAGTGATCTATGACGTCCTCGGATGACACTTGGGTGAAAACAGCCACCCTGCTCGGTTACCTTGAGCCGGTGCCAATCTCTGTGGCCCTCATGCCAGTGGACATTAGTATCAGCCGCATCCCTCCGTTTGAGATTTATACCCATCAATAATTCATTCTCTGCTGCTGACTTAGGAGGGACCGTTTCTCTTTACTGCACCGCTCTGGCCCATTTATATGCTCCAAAGTGACGCATGGCGGAGTAATGTGCAGCGCCGCTTCAGTGGCCCCTGCGTTTAGAAAGGCAGGACAAAGAGAAGAAGAGAGAGAACGCTTCATTTTGCTCTAAATTCTCCCTTCTCCCTGGTTGTGTTCACTCCCTCACTCATTCATTCACTCACTACATTGTAGGGGACAGTACAGTGCTCTTACATTTTGAACACTTCTTGAATGCATCCTACTTCATAATTATCTCATACAATAGTAAATAAATGCCAAGAAGATACACTGAAATGCACGTCTGAATGTGAAGTGATGGACAATAGAATTTCACTGGTTTTGGCTCAGAAAATCTAATTACCATCATCTTTCTTTGTAACACAGATATAAAATTTTTGAACACATATTTGTAAGACTTTTGTTGGACTATATCTCCTTACAGCAGCTTGGACTGCAGCTGTAACTGTATTACAGTCTTCACTAAACTGAAATTATGAATTATACCACTCAAAATATTTCTGTACAGAACAAGTGTTTGAAAAAATATTATCCTTCAAGACTTAAGCCAGAGGAAGTGAATCTCACTGTGGGTCTGAACCAGACTGTATTTTTTTCACTGGGTATTATTATTATTATTAGGGTTGCATATTTGCTAAGTTAACTATAAAATTATATGCAATATTTCAATCTAATAAGTCTTAAAAAACTGACTTTTTTCCCACAACATCACAACTTTTTCTGCAAGTAAAAATTATACTTTTCTTTGTGAATAAAACTGAGACTATTTTCTGTCAGTAATACTTATTTAATTTTGATATTTGCATTTTAATCTAAAGAAACAAACACACTTCTTCCTCTGTCGTATGAGTTGTAGTTTGTGCTGAAATTAAAAAAAAAACAATTGCACAGCATTAAAACAGCTGAAATGCAGCTTTCTTGACGTTGTAATTTACATATACATGTTTCATATAGGTAAACATTTTACCTATAGGATCTGTTCATAATTTTCTAAGAATTTCTCAGCCCCACAGGTCAGACAGGCAAGGAGATGAGACAGTTTATATCAGAGATGTCTAAATAATTAAAAGCATTTTTAGAAGTCTGAAAATCACAATAATGAGCTGAAGGCATTACCGTTAGCTTCCATTAGCCTGTCGTGATGGTTCACAGTGCAATGCAATATGGCCTGTTTCAACAAATGTAGTGCAAAACTTCTGTACACTTCTTTTTCTTGGGTACTATATAGTGGATGAACAATTCCTGTTAAAACAGTACTACAAAATGGCTGACTCACTATACAAGGCACTATATAGTGAATGAGTGGGCAATTCAAACACAGCCCTCCTCTCTCTTCCACTCAGGGTTGCTATGCGACATCACAACTAATCACCGGGAAAATTATCTTCATTCAAAGCCCCATTTCTAACTTACCTGAGAAAAACACAGTATCCACATTTCACATTGAAAACATTAAAAAATAGAACTGTAAAACAAGCAGGGGTGTTATGTTTATGAATATATCCCGGTGTCCAGGTTAGTGATGATTTAGTTGACAGTATGCCTAAATAAATCACCAATTCGCTGCTTATCAGTGTTCTCAAATTGAAGTTTAATATCCTCTGCTCCTAGCAATTTCCTACATCCTCGAGGCCTGTGCGCCTCCGACCAGACACCACTGACTCGGATGGAAATCTCTCCCATCACCGTTCGCCACCTCTGAGGGAGAAGATTATGAAGATTAGATTTGCCTTAAATAGATTTTTTTTATGGCAGCCAGAAACAATGCTATCTGGGAGTCACTCTATATGCAATTCACTCTGCCGAATGGCTGACAAAGAGCACTCGCCTTTCATTGTGCGTGAAGCACGGCTTTGTGTGCTTGTGATTGAATCTTGCAGGGGAAGTAATGGCAAATGTTATGACCGGTGACGTAAGGGGGATGGAGACTAATATTGTTCCCTGCCTTCCTCAGCAAACCCCAAGTCTGAGCAATCTGTCTGCGGGCTATAAAACCGCTACACCTGCAGTGAAGTACTGCGGCGGTGGTGGTGGTGGGGGGTCTATTTACCACACCTGGCTCGACGTGGGTTCATCCACATCATTGTGATTGAAGATGTAAACATGATCATGACAGGTGAGTCAACATTAAATTAGATGTATTGCATATTTATGTGGAGTCATTTGAAAGTTTAATACTTGAATTCAGAGCATAAACCTCTCACTTTTCTCAGGATTCTCTATTCACTATTTTCTACTTGCTTCCCTTTCAGAGTCTATTTACTCTCATGTGTACTGGAGTAACAATTTAAAAGTGGAATTACTGCAATAGTGACAAATTAGACATCTCTTGTTACCAAAAGGTACAACTTCAACATAATGCCAACATTCTTACCAATTATCTCTTGCTGCCCTGAAAGTGACAATCATGAAACATCAGACAGCTTTTAATGAAACTCCTAGTAAGTAATCATCTGATGTACATCTACAACTGATTAACTTTTGGAGTCAAGTCACTTCAAGATGGCTGCCACAGCCAACTGATCTTGGGAAACTTAGTGGCTATAACTCAGATACTGAGCAAAATGTTGGCAGTATGCCACAGTTAATTGACCTTAGTAAACACAAAAATGGCTATAACTCATTCCATTTTATGTATTTAGGCCTAACATTCGACATGCTAGTAGCTGAGACTTGTCCTCAAGACATACTCTAAGGACAGATTTTGAAAGATCTTTGTTTAAAAAGCCTTTTGGCATTGAAACTGGTGGCCAATATGCATTCTTTCAAGGAAAGCTACGATTTACATTTTTTGATGATTCTAGTGATTTTTTAAATCAGTTGAGATTTCACCCATCCAGTCATATTTGTATCCAAAAGTCTCAACGTTTTGAGCTGATTCCTTAAAATACTAATGAAAATAAATCTGTGGTGTCCAATTCTGGTCCTCGAGGGCTGCTACCCTGCATGTTTTAGTTGTTTCTCTGCTTTGATGCACCTGATTTGAATGAATGAGTGATTAACAGGTTTCTACAGAACTTGAAGACCTGCTTAAGAACAGGGACTCATCTAAAACATGCAGGATAGATGCCTTTGAGGACCTGGATTGGACACCACTGTTATATAATCACATTCTTGGCCTGATGCACCGTTTTTTCACCTGGTGTGAAAAGACTTAGGTTCATAGTCATCAGAGCACAACAATAGGCTACTACACACATGGACATAATCCTCAGAATAATAGTTTTTAACTATGAATAAAATATTGAGCAAAAAGGCACAAACAAAAATGGTTGCTTTGGTCAAATGTGACAAAAAGTTGGAACCAAAATCCAAGGAATTTCTCTCTGTTGGACATGTTGAGTTTACTCTTTAAATTTAGACAAACAACAGCCACTCCATAAATCAATTAATATAATGTTATATCACATAGCTAATTATGATGATAAATACCTAAGCTTTTATAGCTTTTATAGCATATTTCTTTAAACATTTAACTGAAGAAAACAACCCTGTCGTATTATCTTGATAGAAGGAGTTTTTGTCGTGATTCCTGATGAAGAAGTAACCATTTTGTTTTATTGTGATTTTGAAATAATTTTTAGCTACTGTGAGAAAATGAAAATTTCTAGGTCGAACTAACTAAAGATATTAACCCATTATGTTGAAATAAGCTTTGTTATCTCGAGATAATGACACAATTAAACTATTATCGCAACAAAACGAGCTTTGGTATCACAGGATTAGCAGAAAAATAACTCATCTTCTTGAGATAATGTCATTAAATTGTTCAAAGCGTGTCCTCTGTACAGACCAAAAAGTTTTACTGTCTTTTCCACTCAAGCAGGTGAGGTTTGCCCATGTCGACTTATATCAGCCTCTTTCTTGTGCTCTTGTCAAACAATTTGATGCACGCTCTAAAACAGAAAGTGTATGAGATAGATAAATTCTTATGAATAAAATATAACTGAAAGTGGTGAAGAAATAAATAAGAGAAAAGTGTATGTGCATGGAAATGCCATAAGGTTGGAAGTATTTTTGAAGCCGCTGCTTCTTCTACCAGGACAGCAGTGGGGATCCATGTGCCAATATGAGTGAGGAAAAAGGTGAGACACACAGCATGACAAGGAAAAAGTGCTTTGTCAAAAAAAGCCAGTACAGCCCACAGAGTGAGAGCCTCAACAGGCGGCAAAAACCAGGCAAGGAAACAGTGATGTGGTAAAGTTGATAAGGATGACAGGACTTACTTGGCTTCCTGTTTCTTTCAGTATCAATTGCTTCAGCCAACAATCACACATGGAATTGTGACACCTAAACATTATGGCCCCCAATTTTGCTTATAATAACTTAGAAACCCTATCAGAATGTTAATTTTGCTTGTATAGCCGTATTAACATTTTGACAGCATACAGGCTCCAATATTACCTGCTGCCACTGAATTACTTTGCGTATAGTCTAGTAGTATACTTATTTAGTAATCCTAATACTTATTACTTACAGGCTGACAATAATCCTGTTGTTGACAGAGATTTGAAGTCAATGCATTTCAAATTATTTGTGGTACCAAGCATATAGAACTGTGCAAACATTTTCGACCACCTCTAATTTCTTCGACGTTGCCTTTCAAGCAGCCAGACCTTCTTATAATCTTTTAAAGTGATCTCAATCAATAGCTCTTCAGGCTGTTTCTAAGTTTTGCTTTGGACTTTGACTACTTTTTCACAGTGTGTGCCTAGAAATTAAACAAGTGGAGGCCGAAAGAGGAAGAAGGCATTTTGCTTCTTCTTGTTGGTAATTAATGAAAAACATAGAACCCTAAGTTAATATACTTAACTGAAAAAAACATGCTAAAATCAGCTTCTCCAAAAGGTAGTTGACGTGTTCCAAAACTTTAATGTTATTGCTCGGCTGTAATGCTGCCTTTACTAATGTACAAATCCCCAAAGCCATTTGCACTAATGGACCCGTTTACCATCAGTGTTGCTGGCTTTTTTGCTGCTCTGATAACAAGCTGAATGGTTCATGTTCTTTTTAGCCCGGAGGATGCTGTGTCAGTCATTTGAATTTCAAATTTTGATTCATCAGGCTACAGGTTTGTCCACACTTTTTTCAGGCCATCTTGAAAGAGCTCTGACTCAGAGAAGGTGTTTGAGTCTGGCTCATGTTTATACGTGTTTTTCCCCTTTTTCTTGAAAGAGTTTTAATTTTCCCTCGTGCATACAAAGAGAAACAAACGCTTACTGAATTAAAATTTTGTTTTGCACTTGCTACTCTCTAATTCTGATGAGAGCAACAGTCCTGTCTGTTCAGTTCTACTGCACAAAAGTGTTATTAGAGCTTTAAAACATAACAGAACAATAAAAATGCTATTGTGCATTTGAATTTATTGTCCGTCGTTAGCCCACTGACATGCTAGTATTGTTTATGGTTATACCACCAGAACTAATGACCAAAAAAAAAATCTCCATTCCTGGTTGTAGCTGGTATAATAACCATTATTCATATGCTACACTGGTCAGGGAACTGTATTTTTCTTCCCTCTGGACCTGCATCAGCAACTGAGTTGACTGGCAACACACCAATTTTCTATCTGGGTGCTCCTGTGCTGGATGGTTCACTGGAGGCAGCTGGGTTTGTTAGTGTCCTGTGGAGGCAGAGACAGGTAGACAAGAGACAGCTAGATGTAATGACCCCCACCATCAATGACTAAGCTCTACCAGCAGCTCTGGACGGCTGAGAAAGTAAACCTGATATTAATAACAGCGAAGCTATAATAACCCCTGCTGCCTCGCTCTCATCTAGGACACTGAAAAAGTCAGGTGGACTGGCTGCTGGTGGGAGTGCTACGTAAGGTGTGAATTTGTGGAAATGTGTGCCTGCATCCACCCACAAATACATTTCTGTCATGCAATTATTTATATGGGAATATAGTTAGAGTAAAACAAGCATTTCAGGCACTCTAATTAAGGGTTTAAAAAAAAAATGAATTCAACTTCAGCATGGAGAGAAGTTCTATAAATTTATGGATTGAAGAAACACTGTGACAGATTGTGTTTAAAAGCTGGATCTACAGAAACCAGTGACAGAGCCACTGGGGATAGAAACCAAAATGTTCCTGTCTTTCCTTTTCTCATGAATAGGTTTTTGCTCATATTTTCCTGTATATTTAGGTAACATTGACAACATATTTTATGAAGCGAGAATACATATCTGTGTACAAATACAACTGAAAAAAAAATGAATGATAAATGATCTGCAGTTGTATTTGTTTTTTTGTACTCTTTCAAATCATTTCTACCTTGTGTTAAAAAATACACAAAACATGGGTTAGCAGAGCTCTATTGCTTACAATAGACGAGGCTTTCTTTTGATCCAATTAATCACATTATCTGCTAAATGTGGTCTAAATTTAGCTGGGGATAATCCGATCTAAATGAAGGCTGCAGTTAGACTCAACATCCCAGATGATAACTAACTAGCCAAAAACAAAACTGCAAATGGTTTTCCACACATTTTCATTGTAGGATCTAAATGGAAAAACGATAATTAACGTTACAACTCTTTGTTTTTGCTTATTTAAAGAAGTGTACAATATGAAATAAAAGCCAGCATATTGTTTCTAACAGTTGATGTTATCTTATGTCTCTGAGCTTTGTAACTTAAAGTCGTGTAAAAAGTCGGGAGCAGAACCGCTCTGTATAGCCACATCTAGCTCTCTGTGTTTCTTCCAGATAAAGTGAATAAAGCCCAGAAGCCTATGATTAGCCTAAACCCGGAGAGTTCATTACTTCAAAGTAGAACCTCATTAGTTTAGATTTGCCTTTCAAGTTCACTTTCTCTCTGCATCCCAACTTTACTGTTAATTACTGTTCAATTAATCTAAGAACTTGTAACCTCAGAGGCAGGTGCTGATACCACATATTACTGATCAAGTTCGGCTTATTTCCATAATTTTGAGTAATATCACTACGGGGACTAAGACAAATATAATAGTGCGTTAGGGCCTACAGTCAAACTGATAGGGCACAGTATGAGCAAATATTCATCCAGCATTCATGCTGTTTGATGTAAATCTTGATTAAACATCACAGTTATTAATTTCAAGGCAGAGCCTGAGTGGATAGTTAATTACACAAGCTCTGTTTCTACAAGACTAATACTCTTCCACAATTAATCAAGGCAGTCATAAACCACGATGTATACAGGAATATCAGCCCACCCTGTATCACTTAAAAAGTGAAAGGCAAGAACTGACCCCATTGAAGAAGTGGATTTAATGCTGAAAGTAGAGATGCCTTGTAAGGGTCAAACCACAGATGTGGAGGCTAAAACGGTAGTCCTCAGCTAAATCCCTCTGAGTCATTATGTTACACGTGTAACAGAATTCAAATGAGCTTCACCAGCTTGTCAAGAAAGTGTGATATTTCTTTCTTTCTTTTTTTCCCTCTCTCTCCTCTTGGTCCCATTTGTTCCCAGTCACCTCAAGTTGGAATCTGAAGAATGAGAGCGTGCTGCTTTAAAAGAAAGATGTGAGCCACGCCGAGAAAGAGATGAATATATGAATGCTCATGCTTGCCTGGGTGTACAGTGCGTCCACGCGCACAAGTGAGCTGCGAGCTGTCACGATGGTTTTACCTCCTCGTTTTTCACATACAGTGTTGTTGAATGTGCTGTTGCGCAGCGGGTAGAGTGATTACGTGCAGAGATTAGACAGGAGGAGAGAGCGAGAAGGAGAGATGTAAACCTCGGGGAAAGCTGATCTTTTCCTCACATCTCTGCATCATCATGTGGATCACAGGCTTGACTGTTGATCAAAACCCTCTCAGCAATGGACTTTTTCATTAAATCTAGACTTTTCTTCCTTTGCGTGGTGAATCTCTCTCTTCTTTTTTTTTGGCACACAGTTTATAGTACTTCTGTAGGGAGGCAGGATTCTGTTTGTCATCTACAAGTTCTGTGGAGTTCCAGAGATGGGCTCAGTTCATCTGATGAAAAAAATGTGCAGGGCAAACCTTGCATGCTGTACTGGTTCTGCTACAATCTTTTCACTCCACTGATAATCACAGTGACAGGTCACAGATTTGCAGCTCCAGAGGTGAACATGAGGTGAACTAATGCAGGTGCAGATCCTGCCATGGCGCTTTTTCTGCCATTGATGTTGGAGTATTGGTATTACCCCTTGAATTGAACAATGAATTTGCAAAACAAGTGTTGCTTCATCACTTTTTTTTAAGCAGATGAAAAACACTCTGCAGACTACAATTATGTAGTGTTCTAATTTCTTACAAAAAATACATTTACATTTAGCAGCAAGCACAACTTAAAAAGCATGTAATTATCACTAAATTGCATGTTGTACGAGTTTATTCATTATTGGCGACTGCCAAAAGTGGTAAAGTTTTGTTTGCATCTCTGTCTGTGTGTGTTTGTTTATTTGTAGTTTTTTCTTTTAGCAAAATACCTCATGTATCACAGGACCAAGTTTTAATAAAACTTTAAAAAAGTGATTACTGGGTTGACATCCACAACTTCTCTGGAGTCAAGATGGCACAGCTGCCGTCTGTCATTTCTGTTATTTGTCTAATTTGTCACTATTGAGCTATCATTTGTGTTAGCAAAATCAAAAATGGCTTTACTTTAGCCAATTCTACATTTATTGAACAAAATATTATTGTGGTATTAGCTGAGCAGTTCTCCCCAACACAAACATTTTCTTAAAACCTTAGTATTATCTGTTGGAGTCAACCCTGTTTGTCTGTTTGCAAAATATCTCAGAGACCACTGGACAGATTTTAATAAAACTCTCAACTGTACATCTACAACTGATTAACATTTGGAGTAAAAAAAAAAATCAAGATGGCTGCCACAGCTAATGCCTATACCTCATTCAGTTTTACAGATATTGAGGTAAAATTTGGTGTGGTAGTAGCTGGGAGTGATTCAATATGTACTCCAGGTGCTAACAGATCCTGCAAAATATCTCATGAGATTGTACACAATGTTATTTTCAAAGTTACTTTTTGTTGTTTTTGTTTAAATATTTTAAATTAACCTGTCCAGGGTGTCCCCCGCCTCTCGCACAGTGACTGCTGGGGATAGGCACCAGCTCCCCGCGACCCGGAATGGAGAAGCGGGTAAAGAAAATGGATGGATATTTTAAATTAATAAATGTGTGTTACATATGTATAATATGCATACTATTCTAGTTTCAAAGCATTAATGCGCAATGCAAATATTAAAATTCCATGCAGTCTTTCAAATGTTTATATTTCTCACTTACAAAATTTGAGAACAACATGAATCAAACCATAAATACTCAAATATAGTCAAAACTAAAACTATTCTTTAACAACAAAGACCTATCTACAACAAGTAAGACACTGATTGCTTATAAACTTTCCACATCAACAGATCTAAACAATGTTAGGAAAAAAAGTGTCTTAGTTTAGATTTCTAGGTAAATAAAAGTATCTGAAAAGTCTCTACAGAAGCTTTGAACGAAGTTACCCTCGGAATATTCTCCGACAAAATCTGTTTTACCTTGACTTTAATGAATGTATCTAATGTCTGCTTCAGTTGGAATGTTTTGACGCGTGGCAGGTCTATTAATTTGACAGCTTTTCAAAAAGACTGCTTAAATAACATTTCTTTAAGTTGTTTTGAGCCGATTACCAGACAAAATCACAGCACAAAAAGACTTAAAGACTTTTCAATGATTACCATCTATAGAAGTGCTAGTTTAAATACTGTATTCTGATCAGTTTCATTAATCTGTCAGGTGAGCAGTTTATAATGATGTTCTTTAATATAAACTGAGCTGCTGTTAACAATGAAATCTTTAATGACCATTACTTGTTCAGTCAAGCCACAGCTTATCATTATTCCCCTGATTCAGGTGTTAGAGTGATGACACTGCAGTGCCGCAGTGCCTTCATTTTAAACTTTGCTAATGATACTCACCATCCCCTAATGGATTTTAGGTACCCAGCTGGTGTTTCTATTCAAATCAGCTTGCAGGGAATGCTCACAATTAAAACTTCTCAGGCTTAAACAAACTTGACTGCTAAGCAATAGAGCCCATTCAAAGGTCATGATTCCTTTATCGGCGTGACCATGATCTGACAAAATATGCAGCCTGTTTTGAATTTACAGTTTTTTCTGGATTAGCTTGAGTTTTTTTTTTCTTTTTCTTTTTTTTTTTTTTAAATTTAGATTGCTTATCTGTCCTCAACCCTTTGACCAGCGTCTGCACTTCGTAGATCTGGCCACCTTCAGCCAGTGACCTCATCAACGTATGGCACAAAAGAACAGGAATGACAGACTTTTCATTATTGCCCAGCCATTGTGCCGGAGGGGGAAATCAATTATAAAAACACGACTAACAGCAAAGATAACAGCAATGTCCTCTATTGTGTAAGAACGAGACAACTTTTTTTTTTCCTCAAGGGTCTCTTGACCAGTCCAGCATCACCTTGGTGCAATTTGCTCTCCATCTCAAATCCCATTGCCTTTTGGAATTGGATTTACCTGACTCATTCACACAGTGAATGGACTCTCCTTCCAGTGGAGAAAAAAAAAAAGAGCGAGATTCTATGTGAAATTGCCTGAGGAGTCATGAGGTTTTGGATTTGTCAGGTACCTCTCTGTCTGCCATTAACCTTCCAACGGTAAGAATGTCCTCATTATGTGGAAGTACTGAGGGCTCCTGGAGGGAAGGTAGCGAGAGCCGGACACTGAGACAAAGAAACAATATGCAGGTAATGTAAAGAGACCAAATGCATATTAAAAGAGGTTTAAAACAAATCTCAGAGCACAAGATTGGTTCCTAAAATCTACAGCAAGAAATGAGGGCACAGCAAAAGCTAATTTCTCACAGCAGAGAAAGTTTTGTTTAAGAACTCTGAATTACAAAACACAAAGTTCCCGTTTGAATGATCATCAAAGCTAAAAAAAAGAATGCGCCCTGTAGGCTTTTGGCAGATTCAGGGACCTTCAGTCCCAGATGAACAGCTTCTATATGGGGAAATGACATCTACTCGCAGCAGGACGTTAGGCAAAATCAGCGTGAAATCAAACCGTCACACACACATTTCTTTAACAACAAATCTTTTTTTCTGTCATTGTGATGCCAGAAATGGAAAGTCAACAAGACAGGAGAACAACATAAAACTCAAACTCAGTGACGCAGCACCTGAAACCTCCAAGTTCACTCAGAAACTCTTTTTTTAAAAATGATTTTTAGTCATACAATTCGAGGAAATCACAAAGGTCTGGCTCTATATTTAATAAAATGTATTCACCTGAACTGCACTCATCTGTTTGAGCTCAGTCAGAGCTCAGAGTATTCTAATACATTCTGATTTTTTTTTAGTTTACTTTACATAACCAGAATCACCAATTAAGTTGCTATAATCTGTCTGTAAGCTAATATGTTGTAGGGAAAAACAAACAGAGAGCTCTCCACATACTAACATCTCACAAGATTTATTGTACCGTGTTTCCTCACTCTCAAGAACTATAGTCTAACCATTTTTTAAAAAATATTTAGACAAACTTATTTATGATTTGACACATAAAAACCAAGGATACTTAATTAAAAATAATTCTAAAATAATGCATCAGGGAAGACATGATCACCTGTCATATTAAAGTGCTTTATTTTTCAACCAGTTTGTGAGGATGACTGCAAAATTTGACTAGTCCAAGAATTTTACTTTTTTTTTTCTTTTTGACCCTGCAGCAGAGGATTCAAAAATGGCACCTGTTACAATTTTGAGTCTTTTTCTGAGTTTTTTTTTTTTTTTTTGCCCGCCGCCAAAGGTGAAAGTGGAGCAATAATGTTTTTGCCTGTGTGTGTTTGTTCTTGTTTGTATTTACCGTTAGTAAAAATATCTCATGAATATGACTGAACAAATTTTATTGAAACTTTCAGAAAGTAACCATTTGGTTCACATCTACAACTGAATAACCTTTGGAGTCAACCCAATTCAAGATGGTCACTACAGCCAACTGACCATAGAAAATGCAAAAATAGCCATAAATGAGTTAGCTGCACAGATATTGAGCTTAAACTTAGTGTGGTAGTAGCTAAGAATTCTCAATAATACATACTTTGAGTGCAGCACACTACATAACAATTTTGCCCTGGATAAGCTTTTGTTTCTTGAACTCCACAATGTATCTCCCTTCAGTTTGCCCACCTTCCATCTAACCTTGGGAAATTTGTCTCCATTTGATTTTTTTTTTCAAAATTTTGCACTTATTTTGTTGTTTACTATTTGTCAAGACTAAAATAGTGTGCACAAAGGCTTTCTTTGTTATGTTCTGCACGCAAGAAAACATCATGTCTAACTGCCACAAACAAATTACCAATAGTCTGGCCAAATTTGCAAACATTTTTCTGTTGCATTTTCATTCCACATTCACTTATCCCGTCAAACGTAATCCCTGTGACCCACATTCATCAACTCACCCACATGCTCTTTTTGAGATTCATTATGGTCTCTCCTTTGAGGTCTAATTGTTTGTTTGTTGGTCACGCAAGCAGATTATCAGGCTGTTTGACAACAATGTGAGCAACTTAGTTTGAATAAGGGATGATTTTCTGGCAGGCTTACTGTGGTACAAGGTGCTTGCTGGTTGAAACAGATAATTCTATAATCTTCTGAGAAAACGCTTGCTGTTATCCCAACAGAAAAGTCCTGTCAGATTAATCAAAATGTTCCCCATCAGCAGTGACTGTATGGGAGGCAGGCAGCCCAGAAACAATAGCTGCATGCCATTAGCTTTAGAGTTAGATCCGGATTGAAGCCCGTCATCAAGTGTGGGGCTGATACAGGCTGACAAGTTGTGACTGAACAAACAAAGAAGTTCAATACCACTTTGGGGAAGGGAAACCCTTCCAGATTCATTTGTCATTGTTCTTTTAAAGGAAAATTCAACACAACAGTGCATCAGTTTCACGTCTCACAAAATTGAATTTTACTGCAGAACAATCAAGTACAGCCAAAAACAATCAATGTGATTTCCCATTTGTTCTAGTATATTTGGGTGGCAAGTGAGACATTATGTTTTATGTTGTGAGGGGTTCCCAGCTTAGTTTGCCCTTTCTCAGGAAGAATGTGTTGCAAATCTCTCTCTCTCTCTCTCTTGCTCACCTGGGACCTTTCTGTGTGAGTTTGTGTGCTCTCCTCATGCATGGATGGGTTTTCTCTGGGTACTCCAGTTTCCACCCACAGACCAAAAACATTAATGTGAGGTTAATTGGTAACTATGAACGGTTGTTTGTTTATATGCAGCCCTGTGATGGACATGTGACTTGTTCAGGGTGGACCCCACCTCTAGCATAAATAGATACCAGCTCCCCCGTGACACTGCACAGAAAAACAGGTAAAAGAAAATGAATGAATTTCACTTTCTCAGTCAAAACTGAATTCATCCTGGGTTTATTACAGGTCAGTGTTTTACCTCTGTCTTCGTATTTTATTTTTTATCTCATCTTTTTTTACAATAAAACTTTCAGAAAGCAATCATTAGATGTACATTTACAGCTGATTAGGTTTTGGAGATAACCCAATTAAAGATGGGTGCCACAGCTAAGAAACAGCCACACAAAAAATGGCTCTAACTAAGTCAGTTTTATGGATGTTAAGCAAAGATTTGGTGTTGTAGTAGCTTAGCATCATCTCCATCAGATACCCCAAGCAATACTCTTTGCACAGTACTTCTGCTTAAAACTTTGACATTACCACTTCTCGTCAACTCTTCTTTGAATGTTAACATATTATCTCATGAACCACTAAACAGATTTTGAAGAAACCCTGAGAAAGTAATCATTGCATGTACATTTACAACTCAGTAAGATTTGGAGTCAACCCAATTCAAAATGACTGCCACAGTTAATTACCCTTTGAAAACACACAAATGGCTATACCTCAGTCAGTCTTAGAGGCATTGAGCTAATTTTGTGGTATGGTAGTAGCTGGGAGTCATCCTTGACCCATATTCTGAGTGCTAATACATCTTGCAAGATCTAATAATATCACTTAAGGTTAATTATATTATTTGCAAGGTTTGACTAAAACGGCTACAACACTTGGATTTTCTCCTCATAAGAAGATCTAAGTTTGACTTAAAAGTCTGTGGGCAATGCACATTCCTTAAAGGAATGCTAAGGCCTTTATTTATTCAAAACAAATACATACATTTTACAAACTTAAATCCTAGATCAGTTCCATTTCTTTACAATATATTGTGTAAACCTTTATGAATGTTTTGTTCTGACAGTTTTTTAAAAGGCTCGTCAAAGACACTGCTTTACATCAAAGGTCAATTGCTGCAATTAATGCAATTTTGTGCTTTGCCTTGGTGAGAATATGACAAGTAAATTAGTTTTATTGTACGTGTTTGTACAGTGGTTCTGTTTTCCATCATATCAGACAATCACATACACACAGGCAGCCACACACAGCCACACACAGCCACAGGCGTGGCACAAAACAAAACAGATGTAGGGCTAATGACCCACTCGCAGAGTAAATGACAGTTGAAATAGGTTTAGAGCAATCTGAAATCAGATAAATGGGCCTAATCTTGTTCTGGCCGGGACCCTAGCCGGGAAATGGCTCCTGACACCTGAGACCCTGCTACACGTCAAGCCTCAATCGAGGCTGGAGGCACAAGCCCATACATCTCCATTTTAGATGACAAGACAAAAATCTGAATCCTTGAGCAGAGGAAAGCCTGGAAGGGTCAGCTGTGGTTTAGAGAAGGATTAAAAAGGGGAGAAAAAACACTCGTGATCAACAAAGATGTAATGTTTACGTTTCGCTAGATAAAGGTGACAAGAGAAATGGACCCGGTTTAGGCCTCATTAAGCCAGCCGAAATGTTGACTCAGGCTAAGTCTTTTAAGGGAGAGCTGTGCTTGTTTCCCTCCCAGGAGTTAACCATCTGAGAAAATGTGTTTATTTTCGAAAAAAAAAAAACTACAGGAGAAAAGCTAACATTAAGAAAATATTTGCAGGACCATAAATGTATATCACATCCTGTCAAATGTGCTCAGCTGGCTTTAATAAATTTTATTAATGAACAAATAAATAATTAACTATTTTATTTAAAAAGGCAAAAAGACAAAACGTCTCCAAACTTATCTAATAGTTCAATAATTGCCTGCACTTGAAAAGCTCATATCAGGAGAAAATCTTCGGCTTTTCAGTATTCTCTATGAAGGCTAATGAAGAGCTTTGACGATGCCACCTGCAGTGACAGCCCTGAAATGTGCCACCTATGATGTCGAATGACAGAGAGTAAGACTCTAATATTCACCTTCAATCTCTGTTCACCAAAGATAGGAGCCTAATAACAAAGATCAAATTAATGGTAGATCGTATATTGGTGAGGCAGGGAAAAGGAGGGACAGATTCAGCAGGAGAACAGGTATCAAACTGTCAGATGGAGAAGTACGCGTCTACACTGACATTCAGGTCAGATGTCAATCACAAATTATATATAACTGGGCCACAAAGATTTGAATCATCAAGTACATGAAACAGTCTGCAAGTGGCAGGTGATATAAAATCAAGGTTTATCCTTTTATTATGAAGAGGTCAATGACAGACGTGGTTAAGAAATGTACTTTTGAATCATTTGCCAGTGAAAGAAAAACATAAAAATTTGAATACATGTTTTTCCCATTGAGAATTCTTGTCCTGTTGAACCATTCAAAAGCAAACACATGAGTCATAAATTCTTTGAAGTCAAATACAAGGACAAAAGGTGATTCTGTGACGTGTTTTTTAAAAAATATACCATTCATGATTGTGGTCACTTTTTTATTTCTTTAAAGACCTTGTAATTATCTGGTGAGCTGCTGCCAGATCTGAGTAAGCATTATCAGATAAAGTTGTATATGTTTCATGAGGAACAAGATGCCCTCCTGTTCTCAAAGCTTAAAATAAAAACCATCCATGAACAATTTCTGTAAAATTATGTTTGTCACAAATATGACAGATTAAATATCCAATGTTAATTATATTTCAGAATGAAATTCAAAGACTGTGAGCTGATATAGATATCTTCCAAACCAACACATCTTTGTTGGTTTAAAGTTTTTCTATGTTTCAGCCTCTGTGAGTTTCTCCCAATATGTAAATTTGTAATGTTAGCTACACTATCTGAAGGCCTTAAAAAGAAATGTAATTACAAACACAGATTATGGATTATGAAGTTATTTTGTTGTCTGTATTGGATTTTGATTTGTGGTTTCTTTGTATTTCTGTGTTTTTCAGATATCTGTAGCAGTTTATTTTGTCGTGTTGCTTCCTTAAGTTTCAGCCTCTCCCAGTGTATTTAGTTTCCTATTTTTCCTCAAACTATTGTCAAATCTGTTATCAGCATTTTTTGGCTACGACTTCCTTGGTGCTCTTTTGTGTTACTGGCCATTTATGCCTCTTGTGCCTTTAATGTATTTTACTGCCACACCAGCTCTTAAAAACAACCCAATTTGTAATCCAGTGCTGGGTCAATTTTTTGTTTAAAAGTTTTTCATAAAGTACTTTTGAAAGTTTTTATTGGTGATAACTGTACTTATTAACTGCTATTTTAGAGAGTCATTGCAACAATTTTTTTTCTAGTACATAGTGCAGAGTTTTTTGATGTGTCCTTGGATGAAGTTTAAAGTTATCTATCTATCTATCTATCTATCTATCTATCTATCTATCTATCTATCTATCTATCTATCTATCTATCTATCTATCTATCTATCTATCTATCTATCTAGTTACTTTGTTATTACTGTCTTGGTCTCTCTTATATTGATGCAGGTTGATGCTTACATTTGATTTTAGAAGATCTGTTTCTCTCAGAAGAACCCTCATTGATGGTCAGTGATTATCAACAGTAATTTCTTTTTTTACTGTGGTGACTATGTATTAAAGTATGTGTTGAATTGCTGCTGTAGATTCTCGGTCATCCAGGACATGTTTTTGTTTTTAACCTTTGTTTGGATGTGTTGCATTATTCCAAGGTACACCTGAAAGAGACACTGCAAAACATCAGGGCAAATTTATGCAATTGTCTTCCTGCTAGCTTTGAAAATACAACTTTTTCTGCTTTTTTATTTAGTAGTCCTAATTCAGAACAGGGTCAGCGTAGAGAGCAGTGACTTAACCTAAAAGGGTTAAAAACAGAATGAAGATGCAATCATTTTGTTTTTATGGTATTTCTAGTGCACCTTGTCATTATGTTTTTTTTTAAAACACTAAAAATAAGCTGTAAATTAGCCCCATCCAGCATGCCATTTTCAATTTGCTATCACAGGAAAATTACTGATGAACTATCATTTAATTAAAGTTCGTATTAAACATGTGGCCATTTGAAATGTTTGAAATTTAACTGAACCACGATGCTGCAAGTCATAAAAACATATAGTCTTCTAGGAGCTTGGACTCGTTCTTTGTTCTTTAAATTGAATGACAGGTAATGAAATGACCTTTGAATACACATCTGCACCTAGACAGATCAAGATGAATCTCCAAGATTTAACAAGGTTGGAAAAATACACGGCTCGCAGATTAATGAAGCTATAAATCGAGGATAAAACCACACTTCTTATCAGATGTAGACGCACCAAAGTTTATTACGCCAGCAGAGCACCTCTTCTATATAATGCCCTTAAGGAGATGGTGTCTAAAACACAACTTTTTGTTTATTATCAAAAAAAAAAAAAGCTCCTATTTTATGTTCAGACACAACACAGACCCAGACGTATTTTCATTGCTTTTATAGCAAACTGTCTGTAGCACTTTCCATTAAGGGGCCATGACACTTCAGATGTGCATTCAGCAGTTTGGTGCTGAAAGATACAGATCACATTTTTCTCATTCAACAGTGGGCTTGATATATTTTCATTAGCTTTTGTTGGCTTTGTGATTTGTTATGCTGACAGGCGATTTTAAATGCTGTGATACATAAAGATATTGTGATTTATTACTTTAATCAAGATGTTAAATGTGAGGGATTAGTCATAGCAATTACATGCTTCTTTGAACATGTGTAAAGATGGTAGATTGGTCTGTGTAGCACACGCCTGTTTACACTCCATGTGAAATAACTGTTCTATTTAAAAAAGGAAATTCTACATTTCTTATTGCTATAGAAGCTGCAAAACATTCTCTGCACAAACAAAACACAGAATACAAGATTTGCAGGTCAACTCTCAGTGCTTCATTAGCTCATGTTTATGAAAAGTAAGAAATCCGCTCTCATTTTGCCACAGCAGTATTTTTATTGTCTGTAGTGCTTTATGTACAGCAAAGTATCATATTTCATAAAAAACAACCACGTATATTCCAGTCAGTCATTAGAGCTGTGCCAGCACGCCCTCTTCAAGACCAATATCTCCCACCAAACTAATTGCAGCTGAACATTTAGCTGTCTGGAAGAAAAGGGAGTTAAACACTTTGAATCAAACTTCTCCTTTTACCAAACAAGATGTGAAATCATGAACTCAGGACAAGACATGTGACAATCATGCCAGTTCAGAGTAAGTTCCTCTAATTTCATGGCCATGACTCTTTGCATAAAGTTTAAGGTGACAGAATACACACTGACACAAATGTCACTCTCCCCCCCACCTTCTTTCATTATAATTAATCACATATCTCCAGGGCAAAAGGGAGAGCACAAGGGAGGTGAGTTGAAGCCAGGACGGCTGTAATCTGACATTGATGTACAGCAAAAATGGAAGTCCTTGTTCACCTTCTCTTTGTTCCAGCAAAGAGGGAAGTGGTGTGTGAAAGGGTGTAATTAATGAACCTACAAATAGCTCCAGTTTCATTTAATGACAATCTATGTGTTAAGAGGCAGCACCCTTTGTTACTGTGGCTGTGTGAGTGCTGGCAACACTGGCTCCCAATAGAGCCCTGACAGGTAATTCTGCATTTTGAAATGGTAATGAAGCAGAATGGATCCCTGGATTAGACCTACGGGACTCACGTGTTGAGCGTCCTTTAGGGCGCAAAAACAGAGCGCTCTTGATCATCAACACGGCCACTGGCAGCCGAGTATTGGCGGGTACAGAGGTCAGGAACTGTATCTGTGTGACTTACCCCAGGGCTTAGCCCATGCAGCCAGTTTCTAATTGCCACTTTAAATGGGGCAAATGAAGCTGACATGACAAATTGCGTCAAAACAAGTCTGTAGGCTGGAGCTCAGTTAATTGGTGAGACATTGAAATATATTTGGAGCCAGAAAGAGCTCACATGTAACGAATATCATTTTCCAGGTAGTAGCTCACAGATGATGTATTTTACTGCATGCTCTGCAAGACTCTGCTCATTTTATTGAAGCCATTGTTGTGTTACTGCAAATGCATATGATGTCCTAGAAAAAGAAAGTATTATTGGTTTCTATTATAATTAATGAAACAGTGACTTTGATGTTGTATCAGATTGTCAGCCTAAATTAGATGTTTTCTTCTTCAGAGGGATTTTGCACATTCAGAGTTTAATTAATTTTCAGTTCACACAATTTCTAAGACCATATCTCTGTCTCTTATCTGTCATTTCAGAAAAAAAAGTTTCTGGCACCACAGCTGTCCATCTCTTTTCACAATATGCTTATCTCAGTCCCTGAAAGACTCCTATTGTTCTACCTCTAATCCTTTAAATCTGCAGCATGACTCAGAACTTAACCACACTCCCTCGTGCCAATGCCATTCTGTTCTGTATTATCATCCAACAGGAGCCGCACATCATTTTTCCCTTTGAGACAAAGCACCCAAAATGACTCCTTGTCTGCCAAACAGCTGATAAAATGCCCAGCCGTGAGTTTTAATGATCCTTGCTGGCAAACATGAGTCAAGGGAGCACTGCGATATAATAACACACTTTGCGATAATAAAGCTCATTGTTTTACTCGACAGTGGGTGACCTGAGAAAGAAATGGTTCGCTTTGCACAGGGAGTATACTTGTATTGTCTATAATACCTCTATTGTATAAATTATTGCAGTTAAAATGCGAAGAAAGGAATACTTACATTACTAGGACAATAAAACATGTAATGGTAATCAAAAATATTTTTATTAAATCAAAAGGGACACGGTGTGAAAATTGGAACATTTAATGGTTGAGCAAAGGTGAACTGGTTGAGAACATCCTCAGCCGTGTACTGAAAACGTGTCCGTCAACTACAAACATTTATCAGTGGCACAGGAAAGTGTTTTCACCTGCCATCAAACCTGAACTTTTTCCAATATTCAGTTTAAATAACCTCATGCCCTGCAGCACTCAACCCCATTATGATGAAGTGTTTGGGAACATAATACTGAAGTATATGAAAAACTATTCAAGCCCACCTAGACCCTCACCAGTTTGTATTTAGAGCCAACAGATCCACAGAGAATTCTCCCTTCTCTCCACTCTAACATTGCATGCCTGGAAAATAACAACTTCTGTATCAGAGTGCTGTTTACTTAGGCTCAGCAATCAGCACGATCTCCCAAAGAAACAAGTTTGTGAAATGAAATCTTCAGGTCCAAGTTCCACAGACTCTCCACTTTCCACTTTCTGCTCAACACAACCTCCAGGGTTGTGTGCTCAGACCCCTCCTGTTTATACTCATGACTATACTCATTTAAAAGAGCAGTATCATAAAGTTTGCCAGTGAAACGATTATTGATCCGTCTGAATTTCATCAAGAAGCCAACATTCTTGTAGAGTTGTGAGCAGAAAATTAGCTGTTATTAAACTTCAGTAAAATCTAAGGCGCTGAACACTGATTTAACAAAAGAGGACAAAGATCCCCCTTGTGTACAACAGTGAAGTAGGTGATTAGGCTCCAGTTCCTTATAAGAAAAAAAACTATCCCAGAGAATCTCACTTAATCACATTTCACTGTCATGATTAAGAAACCTCAGTGCAGCTTTGGAGTCTTTCCATGAGGCAGTTTGATAATAGTGGGGAGGACCTTAAGGCATACCAGATGCCTGATGGATTAAAAAAAAAAAAGATTTACATTTATTTTAAACAGCCAAGTCTAGTAAACAATATTAAACAAATTAACTTTTCCCATTGTGGGTTTGTCCCTCTTCCTTTCTTCCATCAATCAGTTGGAGACATTTCAGAACAGAATGCAACAAGAAAATAGTGTGCAAACAGTCATGGATATATAACTATATCCAAAAATAAGGTCTTCAAGTCTTAGTTTCAATGGGCTAGAGATCAAAAATTTAAAATGAGCCTGTTAACAGTCGAAACAATGGTACGTAGAAAATAACAGCAAGAAGAAAGATTCAAACATCTTGGGCTCATAGAAGCATAACTAAAAGATTAGCTCTTGGCAGTCCAAGGTTACCCTAACTATATGCTTTTTAAAAAAAATAAATAAATTGGGGGGCTAAATTTTAAAGGAAGGAGGGTGTCCGTGACCTAAACCCATGCTGGGAGGTATTTTCACAAGAGAACAGTCTGATAGCTAAAGGCTCTGATACAATGAGGCTTGGCCATTAGGACTTTCACATGTGAGGAATGGGATTTAAAATTGTATTCTGGATTTAGCAGGAGGCCAATGAAGGGAAACTAAAATTGGAGAAATATCTTATCTCACCTGACTGCCAGAACTCCCACTGCAGCATTTTGGATTCGCTGGAGGCATTTTTTGGACATCAAGTGTGTAATAAAATACAATACACCAGCCTTTAAGAAACAAATTGCATTTTTTTTTTGGTAACATTTATATTGGATAATACTAATTTGGGGATTTTATTAAGGTGAAGGCAGTTGACAGGGTTGTTTTAAGCTCATAGACATCTGGGTTAAAAATAACTTCAGGGTTTCTTACACTGAAATTGGAGGCTAAGGTAATGAAGTAAACAAATAGTTACATGGAATGTTGTGACTGATTGCATCTAGTCAAGTCAAGTCAAGTCAAATTTATTTAAATAGCACTTTTCAGCAACAAGGCGATTCAAAGTGCTTCTTTGAATCATAAGTTTCTGAAGAATGACTAAAATCTAACAGAATAAGACTATAGTCTTAGACCATGAGGATATTTCTGGTAAGTTTCAACTGATATGCATCTGTGCTGTTTTATGCAGTTTTGATAGCAACATTTCCAAAATAAATTGATGCAAAATTTCACAGATGTAATTTGCAACAGAAAAAAAAGTTTTGATATTTTACTGACTATATACTTTGATCAGATAAAATATGGAAGTTAAAGGATAAGCTCCAGTAAGAAAATTTTTTTTTGCCTGAGATGACAAAAGATTAGATCAATCTTTTGTCATTCGTGCAATAAAGACCTCAACAGAATGACAGCAATCAGAAATAAAAACCCATCAACAAGCAATTTCTAGAACTACTGTTTCTGATGATATATCAATGACAATAGCTGGAGAAATGTATATAATTGTGAATATTTATTTAGCTTTTTTATTTGCAAAAAAGGCCCATAAATTTATTTCCGCTTAGAGGTAAAGAAATAAATGGATCAAAAGAGCTACAGATATTGAGAGATAAGTTTCACAAACTTTTGCCACTCACACAAAAAAAATAAATAAACAACCCTTACCCTTTGGCCTAGTTTAATAGAGTGAATATTAGTGACAACTTCCACACATGTTTGTCTTGATCCCTGACCAGACAAAGTAATTTAAAACCTTTAAAGTCAATTGAATCTGTAGAAATCCAAGTCATTCTATTGGAAGGGCCAACTAGTAGGAGATGTCTTTTAACCTTCATGTTCAGAGGATAGAGCCTTGATACAAAACTATGTCAAGCTGTGACATTCTTGCACAAGTGTAGATATATTTTAGTATGGCTTCTTAATCTCAAAGGGCTATTTTGGACATCATGGTGGTCCCTGAGGTCCCCACGCCCCTGTGTTATGCTCTATCTCAATCAGGCCAACTGCACATTGTCACATAATACACTGTCTCCCTTTAATTACTGTCTGGAAGTCTCAGGGTTAAAGGTCAGACATTCCACGAGAAGCCTCTGTGTGGATTTGTGAGTGGAATGTAAGCATGCGTGATGGGAAGACTCAATGTAAAGGATGTCCCCTCTCTGATGCTGGGAGTATGGAGGAAAGTGCTGAATTCCACAAGACTTTTTTCCTATTGCTCATCACATATCCCACCCCCTGACCTGCAATAAGATCAGCTCGTAGACCAGTTTTAGGAGTGCTAAAAGTTCACTTGGAGCCACTAGTAAGCCCAGTGAATGTGCCAGAGTTGTGACTACAAGTATCTAATTTAAATATGACACAAAATTCTGAAATGATATTGGAGACAATTTATTCTGCAATGCCCCCCAAAGCCCTTATTTTCCTAGAGTTCAATCTTTACATTGCCTGTTAAGAGAATAGATTAAGGAGGTGCATTAAAGACTTATGGTAAAAGTAGATAATTTCAGGCTTTATTATAAAGTTGAAATTTGAAAAAGAAATTTTTCATTCAGGTAAAAGGCTTTAACATGTAAACACTTCTTTAAATTGCATACCTCTTCATAGTAAACTGTGAGGCTAACACTGGAACACAGATTTTAAAAGGAAAGAAAGTGATCAAAGATATGAATAAACCTTGAACATCTAATCCTGAAATGACACCTAATCCAGTTGATGACCTCTCTTTACTGCCATCAGCAAGCAATCAGTTTGGCCAGGCATTAAAGCAAACATACTATGAACTCCCGCAGCAGTAATTGACTTTTGTCTCAGTTGTTATATTTTCCTATCTGGCGAGTTGTGCTATGCGTAATCACAGAGTTCATTGACTAAACATAGCAGTGTTTTCATGATAGGAAGCCAGGCAACCACCGGAAAGATTTAAATACGGTTTGACTGAGATACGAATTGACTGAGATTTAACACTTCTGCTTATGGTGCTGTGACCACCGTCATTTTTATTGAGTTTTTATCTAATGTTCAGCGAAGCCAGACCAATTTCACACGGGTGGAAATGACTTCTGATGTATAACTTTCAGTAAGCACAATGTAGCAAATGGGCAGGACTAGACTTGTCTTGGTAGAAGCTGTTGACCAAATTGTTGCAGATTATCCATTAAGTTTTTAAGATAGTGATAACTACAAAAAAAGGAGGGGTGGGGGTGGGGGGTGGGGGCACAAAAACACAAAATACAAATATATTTAGTGACTGAATTGCATATTGCATTGTATTTAATCAGGTACAACTGTCATGTTTAATGAGAAAACACAGGAAGACTTTAAAATTACAGCCAGGAGTTAGAAAATGTTATTATAGGGAGACTCACAACAGAACATCAACCCACCCATTGTTGTTTTTTTTACAATATGCGTATATAAAAGCCACTGAATAATAAATGATGCACTTAAAGTGAAAGCATGAGGACATCTATTGATTAGGCCTTTTACGTTTGTCATATGACCCACAGCTTATCACATGATCTGCACAGATTTCCTTACTGTCTCTGGCCCATTGGCAAAACGACTAAGCACTGGAGGGAGGAGGGGGTCTTCTGCTGAAATAAATGTGACTGTATTGATGAGGTGTTCCTTTTAGTTTATCAAATCCCTTTGACCTTGACCATATAAAGGACAAACTGCAGTTGACTAAAGTAGCAGTGCACAATTTTAAACAATTGAATTTTATATACAGTTAAATCATAACATGAAAGAAAGTAAGCATTTAATTTATGAGAACAGAAAAGTCACAGTAATCTGATCACATGGGCAAGGTGTTGTAAATTTACACTTTAAAAAAGACAGCCAATTTCATTATTTGCAGCTAGTAGTCTAACAGCATGCAACAGCAGAAGCTTTATTCAGTGGCATTAGTCAGAACACAAGCAAGAAATTTCTGCTGGAGCTGGCGAATGGATACATCAGTAGACCATTATCTATAAAAGCCTACTTTTGTTTTTATGATTTAGTGGTTAATTGTAGCATTCATCAAAGTACGTGTCAGTCTGGTTTTTAAAAGGATTTGGGTTTCTTTTATAAAGACACATTTAATGTGACTTGCTTCTCTGTGTTGAGAACATAAGAGAATACAGCACAATACAGTGTGATCGGTTAGAGACAAACTTTCATATATCCTCTTCAGAAAAAACAGTCAACTTCAGGTGAAAGGACCTTTATTAAAAAGTTAAGGCCAGAGTCAGACATTTGCCAACTTTAGGGTCCAACAAGCAGCAAAGGCTGTCTCTGCTAAAGTTGGTTTCTGTGATTTTGGTCTGTGATGCTGTTCCTAAAGCAATACCCAAGGATTCTGAAAGTCCCACTTACCTCCTTTAAGGTAGTTTCTCACTTGGCTACGACTCCTGTTGCCTAGTTGATGATTTGATGTATGCAGGGGTTCTCAAGTACCTCATTAAAAACACAGAAGCTTGCAGTTTTGTCACAAATTTATGCAACAAATTTTCTGCAAAAACAGTCACAGAGCCATCACGGAAAAGATGTCAAGGTATAAAATTCACATCAGTGATAAATATTAATTAATAAAAAGCTGGCCCAAATTTCCATTTCTTTTTTTTCCAAAATGTACTCCAGTAGATGGAATCATAAACATTGGGGCAGCTGCCAAAGTGGGTACAAAGTGGGTCAAGGTAGGTATGATGTGGTGGGCAATGAAATAACATGCAAGGCCTAGGAAACAGTCTTGGAAGCCATGCTTGTAAAAATAAGCCATGATTTTAAAAACCTGACTATGCAACATGTAGCTGCACAGCTCACTGGTCACTTCAATGCAATTCAGTAAGACTGCAACTGAAAATGTGCCTATTCTCTTGAAAAGTTGAGTCAAGTTTGAGTCCCCAACAGTTGCAGTGAGATATCATATGAACTTCACAGATATGCAGAAATGCATAACATTAATTTGATTCAATTAAGATTATTATCAGACCAATAAAACAAATGTTATATTTTTTTTTATTATAAAACAGTGAACTATGAAGTACAATCAGAAAAAAACTGCATTCTTATGGTGGTTTAACTTCTTTTCTTCACATTTTTGCACTATGTGTTAGTCCTTGTTTTTTTCCCCTCCACTCTGAAACATTAACAACACCTCATGATTTCACTAAAAAGCAACAATGACATTATAATGAGCACTAGACATGCTCATACATAAAAGGTGAGATTATAACAAAAACCATTCCCCGTGAAGTCTCATCCAGCAGATTAAGTACACAGCAACTCTGCCACTTTTTCTCCTTATCTAGCTGAGGCTTAGGTGCCTTCTCTCCCACAGAGTTACCTTATCCTCCTCAAGCATCTGTTTCTGAAGTCAGCCAGCTTAAGATCAGATTAATGGAGACTCCTAGAGTTTTTGCCGTGAGGGCACGAAACTGAAGTCTTGGCTTGGATTTTGGCACCAGGCCCATATGCAGTGGGTCCCCAATATCAGTAACATATCCAGAATGCTGAGACAGGAAGTTCACTAACACTTTGACTTATCTTTTTCTTTATAGTTCTTCTGACAGCTGTGTCTCTGATTGAGTGTTCAGTGATCAGTGGTGATTGGTGACTCAAAGTTTTGTGGGGGACTGGCAGGCATTCAATTAATCATATTTTTTGCAATTTCTAACTCTTCACAAAGCAAACAAACAACAATGTGAATGAACTGTTATAATATAGAACTACATCTGCAGGCCTTGCTTAGAGTAAATACATTGACTTTGTTTTTGTTTTGTGTCACTGTTTGTGTTTGGTTGGTTAGTTTTTTCCAGTTTTAACTCTTAGTTCACTGTATTATCATATAGAGTATTAGTTTCTATTTTTGTATAGCTTCTCTACCTGGTTGTTTTCAGTGGATAGTTAACTGCTAACTGTATTTTTCTGTTTCATTTTTAGGCTTTGTTTTCCATGTTCCCAGACAGTGTTTTTTCTCAGCTTCCCTATTTGCCTTGTCACACACCTGTCATTCATCTGAAATCATCCCAGTTGCATTCACTCACTAATCAACTCTCCCTGTATAAATTGCGCTCAGTTTCTCAGCATCTGTTTCTTATGAGGAAAACTGTTCACTGCTGGTTTTGTTTGGTTTCACACTGCTTCATTTCATTTCATTAAATCACATTTTAGAAGTATACATGCCTGCCTTCATCCCTGGGTCCTCCCATCAACCACTAAACCACCCCAATCATTGCACTTTGTTCCAAGTTAAGGTTTAAGTTTACGATGAAAACGTGAAACTCCTCATCTGTTGTTAGAAAGCCAGGAGGTGTGCCAGAAGTGGGAAAAGAGAATCACACTCCTGTAGAAAAAAGAATCCAAACCCTCTCCAAAATAAGTTGGATTCAAAGCTGACTGCTTTATTGTTGACGAATGATTTGTTTTTTCTAATAGATCAGCAGAAATGTAAGATTATATATTTGAGTCCACTTCTGTGACATCTAGCACTTTTCACATACAACCTTATACTCACTTTTCTGTCATGCAAGTGGACAAATTTTATAAGATTTCTTTTTTTAAATGAAACTTTTGTCAGAAATTATAACGTAATTTTGATAGTGACTTATATGGACCTTTTACAAGGCAAAGCAAAATTAGTTTTTGTTTGTCTGTAGGGTTGGCAAAATATCTCATGAATCACTGGATACATTTTATTAAAACATTTCAGAAAGCAATCAATTTTAGCAAAAAGAAAAATGCTAAAAGTGCTAACAGATCGTGTGAGATATCACCTGAGATTGCACAACTCTTATGTCTCGACATAAGATGATATTAGTCTACCCAGCATTAAAGGTATTGGGCGATATGCTAATACTAAACCTTTAATTTATTTTTTAAATTGCCTCATATTGTTTAGGTGCAGCCATCTGAATGTGTATTCGTCTCTTTGTCTGCTTTATTTTGTTTTGGTGTGTGATACAGTGTTCTTTATAAACTGTAATGAAATAGTTGTCCTTTATTTTTTTATCATCCCTGTCATTATTTTCCAAAAAACAAAAACAAAAACTGAAACGGCTTATGTTGTAGCTAGAGCTTTAGTGCTGGTGTGCTGGTATTTATTGTCCAATCAATACTCACCTAATCTAATTAAGGGGGAAGTAGGAAACTCTTTCACTTTCTTCCTTCCCCTCCCTCATTGAGCTGGCTTCTGATGAAAACACCTCATTCTTTTATTCCATTGCAAGGCTTTTCATCTCACAGACAGATACAATGTTCCTGAAACTCTGCAGTGACTGTTCTCACGCTTCCTCCCTCACTGTTAAAAAAAGTAGCATAAAAGGGGGCCTTTTATCGCCTTCAGTAACCCTTTCTTTTTTTTCCCCTCCCCAGGAAAAGTGGGTTTGAGGATGTGGAAGCAGCACTGTGGTGTTGGCAGTTTTCCAGTTAGCCCTACCCCTAAAATGTAGCTGCAACTTCTCAAGTTGTGAGTGTTCCCCAATTCACTCAGTCTTTGCAGAATGTGCTGAATGAAATCATTGTCAATGAGCCAAAGTGAGGTTAGTATGAAACTGTTGCTCTAACAGAATGAATGTGACCATCCAAGAAACTTTCATCAGGGATTAAGTACATGCTGCATTATATCTATCAAAGTGGAACAATGACAGTTCCCTCATTATTCTCAGCTATCCAGGAAATAAAAACTTCAGTTTTAAGGTTATTGCTAATGCTTATATATCTATATTGTTTTGTTTTTGTTACTTCTGTTGAATTATTTTTATTTTTTAGATTTGCCTGTGTTCATAATCCTTATTCTTCAATTTGCACAAACAATTACAAAGTCACCAATGGATCGTAAGCTGTGCAGCCAATATTTCAAAATTGCAATTTTGTCAAAAATCTTGTGTTAGAGTAAACCTATTAGACTTAATGTACTGGAAAACTCAACCATCAAACACCAATATCTCATCAGTTTGATGAGTGGATTTAACAACTGACAATCAATGGAGACACAGCTATTAGCCTGTAACTGCACAGTTTCAAGACTACTCAGGATGAGTGGGTCCATTTCCCTTGGTCCATGTTTACTGTGATATTTTCCCTCTCTGTGTTTGTCAGAAAGTGTGCACGCAGCATGGAACAAAACTCAAAAGTAATAGAGGCCAGCCTGAACAAAATCTACCTCCCAACAATGCTTAATTTAGCTTTCAGTCACCCCCAACCCCACATCTCTTTATATGTGGCAATTTGCATTCAGGACGGGAGCATGCGAAAGTCTCACTTGGTCTGATTTTCACTGATTTTGTTCCCAACTGCAGCACTTTGTGAAAGCTGATTGCAGTTTAAGTTACCACTACTCACCATCATTGGGGGAAAAAAAAATTCCTGTGACCATTCTGGGACATTTTTTCTTAATTTAATTGACTGGAAATACAATGCATATGCTTGTCTTTTTTTATTTTGTAATCAGGCTTGGTTTGTGGTAACAGATTGTCCTTGTAGTTGGTGTGACTGTGAAGCAGGATTCATGGCCAAGTGAAGCTACTAAATGAGTAAATCAATAGATTCATGTCTGATAGAGTTAAGTATTAAGAAAGATCACCCTTTATCATTATTCTAAGTATAAGGCAGAGAGTTCCTCATTGGTATTTTGTGAGATATAAAGTTGGCATCTGACAAAGGATTTTTATACTTTTTGCAAATCCAGTAAAATATCATAGAAAAGCTATTTTGGTATCAAACAGCCAAATTTTCTACTTGTGTATAGAGGTAATAGCAGCCTGGTCATATATTAAAAAGGAGAACAAACTTAGAAAACATGCAAAAATAACACTGTGTCTATGGATAGATATGGAAAACCCTGAGCCTGATGTGGGAATTACTGTAAATTCTCGAATATCTGCACAACCTTAAGTGAATTACCATAACTGTTAGAACAGCTGTGCTGCCTAAAATGAATTACAGTAAATGCTGGAAAAGCTGAACTGCCTAAAAATATATTACCATAAATGCTAATGTAAATATATCACATATGTATATAAAAATAATGTAATTCTACTGAAATTTAATAGCCAATTTGGGTCCAGATCTGGACCACAGTCTACCATTTGGGGACCTCAAATTTTAAAAAAGGAAAAAATATTAAAGTCTTTGTTTTTAGTAAAAATGGATCAAGTTTGCCTCAAGCTTTTATTTTAGTGCAAGCTTTTGTACCTAAGAATAGTTAGGTTTTTATCAAGCACCAAATGTGACCTTTTACAACTGGATTTAGAAAAATGGGACCGCGAGTTTGGAATTAACACAATGTATTTGCCTAACATATTATTAAAGCTTTAGATTATGTTCTGCTTTGCTTTAAAGGGGCTGTGTTTTGCCCCTCATCACACATATCATAAATCTGGATGACCATTGTAAAAAAAAGAGTTTTGAATACAGCAATAATGAATACAAAAACAGTAATGATTACAACAATTACAGCAACCATTGTGAGTTTAGAGTCAAAGGAAAAAACAATGTTACTTTATTATACAACACAAAAAGGTGCTAACTGCAGTGTAATTTTTAGAGCTTGCCTTAACACCTGGCATGTTAAGGCATCTAGATCAAAATACCCCTGAGATGAAACGAGAGTACATCCACCTGTGCCATATACTGTACCCTGTAATGAAGCAGCTGTAATGCTTCCTTCTAGCAGACACCCTCCACTTTCTGTCTCTATCAATATGCAAACATCTGTCTACTCTTTTTACGAGGTGTGAATTTTAAGTTTCCTCCACAGCATCTGCAAGTCAACAGTGGCCAGTTGGGGTTTGGCTTGCTAAACGTTTACCAGCTGTTGACCCTACGGATCAGTGTTGTGGGGAACAGAGCGCCATAAGAAATGACACCCGGTCCACTAAGTTTATTTCCACCGAAGCCTTTTTATCTGCTCCACTGTCTTTAGCAGACAGACTGATTCCTCTCATGTACAGATCTAGTCTAAAACAGTTTGATGGAGCTATTAAAAGCTTTCTCAACAGATTTTAACTCATCAGTTCAAAAAAACAAACAAACAAAAAAAAAAAGGTTGGGCTTAGTCTTTATCTGCTGGTAGGAGCTGTTTTGTCAAGGTGACATAGACATAATCACATTTCAGTCCTTTCTCTCCAAGTGGATGAGCAATTGGATTATTGACAAAAGGTAAGAAATTTAGACAAAAAAAAAAGCTTTGTGTTATCTTCATGGTCAGAGCAAGCATGTAAAATACAATACAAAGAGCCTCTATTCATTGACCACAGTGAGAAGCTCCTGTTCTTTCCAACCTGCAGAGAAAAATCAATAGTGTTTGAATGTAGCCCTGTGTCCCTCCACCTGCCCACTGCTCCGTTCTGTCGATTCTCTCTCAGCTTGGAGAGTTCTGTTTGCTCTCAGATGAAATCCACTGATCTCACCATGACAAAGGTCTCTCTATCCTTCTCGTCACTCACAAATTACAGCCAACATTTAAGTAGAAATCAGGTTCCTAATCTTATCAGAACACTCAAGTTTTTATGCAGGTAATCAAGATCATTTAATGTTTGATTGGACATTTGTTGTTAACCTCCTAGTGATTGTTTCTGCTGATTAGATAATTCAATTTATTCACTTCAGTTACGGAATATGTTACATTACCTGGAGACCAGGCTATGACTGAATAAGACGGAGGCAAATAAGAAACCTGTGCATCAGTAATAAAATAAAACATGATTATTGTGAGATTTAAATTGTTTTATCAATGCAAAGAAAAAAAAAACACTTACAAAGCTATGGAATCCATTGGAAAAGGAAGTTTATGAATATACTCTATGATTCTCAGTAGTTAAGACATTTACAGTCTGTTGGTTGTAATTTTTTAAAACAAAATTCATGTTCAAACTAACAAAGCTTGACACATCTCGCAGATGACTTGTTTCACAATAAAAGCCTTCCAGGAAAAAACAGAATCATATGCCTAAAGCTACTAAAAGGCTTTTCATGAAAAACACATGAGCACAGCAAACAAGAAGTGACATAAATAAAGAGAATTGTTGATACTATCAAACTAGAAAATCACATAAAAGGCTTGAATCTGAAAATAATAAATAACATCTGAAAGGAGACACTGGTTATTAGAGAAGGTTTGACAATAACAAACAAACAACACATTACATTACATTGGTTTTATTTGAACATAAAATATGTTATATTTAAGTGCAGGAGATCCTCACCTAAAATGCTGAGTGGCAAATTTTCATTTCTTACAAATTGATCATTTTAACCACAAATTTAGGTGCTTTTTTTCTCACCAGTCAGAGGTCAAAATGTCTTGTAGGCGCCATAGGTGACATTTCCAAATAAAGCATACAAGCCCACTGCTTGTATAATGTGCAATATCTGTAAATATGCCTCATTGTGTAAGTACTGTATTGTTCTATACTACCTGAGACACAACCAGCTGGAGACAAATTCCTTGTGAATTCTTTATAGATTTGTCCAGTAAATATGATTCTGATTCAGAAGTGAAGCTTTCAGCCATGTTGCAGTTTACTTTTCTGTTTTCTGTTGTCTTGTGCCTCGAAGAAACTCCAGAAAGATGTGAGACATTTATTATTATAAGCATTTGGACCAAACAGTTCTAAGGGCTTTCTGATGGCTGTTGGGACTCAGGAGCTCCCTGAAGGACAACATACTATATTCATGGCTTTTTTTACTGGTTCAGTTCACTCTACAGATAGAAATGCTGACGTGATGTAATAGCCAGCCAGTAGCTAGTACACAAGTGATAAATGGAAGGCCAATAAACCCCAGACCTGATTGTCAAAAGAAGAAAAACCTCTTTATGAAACTATAAAAATGTCCCCGCAGTCAGAAAACACCTCATGCCAAAGAGAAATTCTATCTTTCTAATTATAAGCCTGAGCATTTTATTACCTCATGTTTCAGCAGCTTTCTGATAATCCTAAAAAATTTCAAACACACTAACTCGTGTGTTTGAAGCTCACCCCAAACAACAACACAACAGAGTCTGGTTATAAATTATTTAAAACACTGCTAAGGGCAACACTGCTTCCAAAAGATTACTTAAACTTCTCGAAAAAAAGCATCACTTGGTTTTAAAAGTGGGGCGATGCTAGATTGGATCAGCCAGAGGGTCCATGTTTATCAGCCTTTCTGCTTGTGCACAGCTCCAGAGAGGGCAAACTGCTGTGCTACTGCTGACTGATACCACAGTGCTTTTTCTATGGGTGTAATTTAATGATAATTATATTCTGTCAAAGATTTAGTAGTTGTGTGACCTTGTAACCTTTACAGGTTTTGGAAAAAGTAAAGATCTTTTACTGAACAAAAAAAGAACATGTTCTTATTGTAGGGTCTATTATTATCTTTGCTGTAGTTTCTTCATGCTGTTTTCAAGTATTTGTGATAATTTTTTCAACTATTCCATTACAAAACATATACCTCTGCCCAGTTTGAATGTTATATTGAAAACTGATCTGTTTATTTGTTAAAAGTACCTATTCCAGTGTCATTCACAGGCTGACATCGAAGTCTAACAGTTAATGCCAAAGTTTTAAGCACAGTTGTTGCATAATGTGTAGTGCTCAAAGTACGTGTTGGTAAGAACTCTCAGCAACTACCATGCAAAGTTTTAGCTCAATATTTGTAAAATCAGTTGAGTTGTAGCCATTTTTGTGGTAATAATCTTGAATTGGAGAGACTTCAAAAGACAAATAATTACTTTCTGAGAGTTTCATAAAAACCTTTCTTAAATCAGCCACTGGTTATATTGAAAAGGTAAATGTTATTACATTTATTGTAATATTAATAAATCACTAGCTTCCAAGCTACAATGCTTCCACATAAAAGCTCGAAATGAAAAAAAAAATGCTCTGAAAAAGTGTTAAACTGTTTTTAGATTCTAATAAAAGGACTTCCATACATATAATCTCATTCGGATCTTTAACAAACCATCTTTGAATTGATTTGACTTTGCCTCCTGACACACTACTAGAATGCAGTGATATCATAAGCGAACTGTTTTTGCACCATGGGGTTTTTCCATTAAATAGCATCATATTCCTTGGCTGTTATATGACCATGCAGGGCAATCATCATATGTAATGTTTCCCCCGGCTACTGATATGACTGCAGACCGGCCACCGTGTTTAATAGCTGATGACAGACTTTGTGAGCTGTTTGTATCCTCAGGCTGTCCCCTCCCTATCTCAAAACTACATGTAGGAGAAAGTGTAAAAATACATGTATAGACTATGTAATGTTGTTTTTTTTTACATCACGGGGGTTCATGCTTTTAAAGTGAAGTGCAAATGCTTGGGCAATACAGATCAAAATCTTTGTGATTGTGAATTGCTAAGTAGGGAGAACATGACATGATTTTGAAAAGTCACAGTGCTGGAGATGTAGAAAGGTGGTGTTGTCAAATTGACCCAAAGTTACAAGGGCTTCTCTACCTCTCTTCGTCTCTCTCTGTCTTTTGAGGGCTTCAGGAGGGTCAAATCTGTCACCTTACACTGAAAGGGTCTTGGTTTGATTTTTGGGATAGGCCTTTCTCAGTGGATTTTGCATGTTCTCGCCAATGTTTTACTTTTTTTAGCTACTTTATATTACCAACAGTTCAAAAACATGCATGCAAAGCTAGTAGTTGACTGACCTCTGGGTGAGAGTGTTTCTTGGGTTGTTTGTCACAGTCATGGTCTGAAGAAAATGTAAATTAAAACACTTGATGATGGAAAATCCTTTGTCCTTGGATGGAATGAACATACAGCATTTCACAAGTTGAAAACATTTGGCTACAGCATAGTTAAAGTTTATATGAATCAAGTCTACTAAGACAGACATGTTAGACACCATGTTGAGAACAAAAGCCTTTATTCTTGCTGTGAGCCACAAGCTCAACAATAAAATGACAACATTCACTCAAATAAAACGTAACTATTTTTAGCTCTACTTGGTTTGTATTGATGCAGACTCATCTGAATCCACTTTTTTGACTTTGTGCATGCTCCCGACACACAGAACACAAATCCTCTTTACCGTGGCGCTACACTGGAATTGCATTTACTGTTTTTAAAAATCTTTGCAGGATCTCACAACAGAAAAATTAGATCTCCAAAAAATATATATTTTAATTTTTTTCCTCTAATGTCCCTTGCCGAGAGTTGCCTAAAAAGGCTGAACTAAACTTTGGCTATAATTCTTCTTGTTTTTTCTGAATTTTTTTGTTTTTCTTGTAGTTTTGGGGATAGGTGGAGATTTTGTAGTACCCTTCTGTGCACAGTGGGACTTTAATCACTAGAGAGGGTTTTAATTAATAAAATCCAGCAACATAATTTTTTTTCTACAAGCATAATTCTATGCACTGTAGCTTAAAAATGGGATATTTTAATTTTATCAAAATAAAATAAATTCTAAAGTTCCAAAATGACAGATAAGGTCTGACCTCATAGAGACTAATACTTTTCTTTGCTGATGCAGCTATAAATGATTCTGAAATCAGTGTTTGTTATTGTTTTCAGTGAATTTCTGCAGTTTTTTCTGCAATCTGAAGACTGTTTAGGATTCATGGTAGAGTGTCTTGAAAAACTGAAAAACTGAATATTAATTGGTGATGCCAGATTATAGCTAATAGAGACAGCATGTGGAGTTTAGCTGACTTTGTAATTGTGATTAATTTCCCCTCATCTTCCGGTTAAGTGTTCGTGGCTATGAAAATGTGATTCATGTGCCAGATACTACTTTCATTTCTGTCCTTTTTTTGACCTGCTTCACTTCTGCCTTGTAATTATGAGGCAGGATTTTTTTTTTTAAAAAACTTCATTCCAACTCTCAGAGGAAGCCAAGAACCACCAAGGGAGTTTCCTTCTTAAAACACCAGTGATCAAAAACCACATCAGGATTTATCAAATTTCACTGCAACACAGAATAACAGGGGACCTTGAATTACTCTTTGAAACACTTACAATCTGGGGACAGAAATAGATTTTTGCAGAACTTCCTATTTTTGGAAGCCCTGGTTTTTGAATCTTAGTGGGATAGTTCTCATCAAAAAACTCATGTTTGGCGTAAACATTTGTGTGTGTTTATTCAGTCATGAGTTGTCTGACCTTACAACATACTGTATCTTTTTGTTGGTGCTAAAAGCAATTACTTAATCCAAGAATCAAAAGACTAGCATTCCTTGAAGGAATGCATATTGCCCACCACCTATCGTGCCCATTCTAAACTAAGATCATCTTGTGCTGAGAAATGAGTCGAGACTAATCTTGGTCAAACTTTGAAATAAATAAATAAATGTACAATCTTATGTTATATTTCATGTGATCTCTCATGGTTTGTTAGCAACTGGATTATGTGTTGTAAATGACTGCCAGCTACTGCCACACAAATCTTTAGCTCATTATCTGTAAAACTGACTGAATTGTAGCCACTTTTGCATTTGCTAATGTAGCTTTGTTGTGGTGACCGTCTTGAATCAAACTGACTCCAAAAGTTAATCATTCATAAATGTCAGCAGGATAATTACTTTCTAAAATGGTCATTAAAGTCTGTTCGGTGGTTTATGAGATATTTTGCTAACAATATAAACAAACTAGCAGACATAGGCAAAAACACTTTTGCTCTGCCTTTGTCTCCTGTGGCGAGCGATAAAAAACAGACCTCATTGAGCCTATTATTTGTTATTTTATTAGTATGTTGCAAACAAATCACAGGTTTTCCAGCTTGATGATGCAAGTTTTTCTTCTTTTCTAACAAAAATACTAAAAAGTCCTAAAAAACAACAACATATTTATGTCTGAAAAAACAATAATGAGCTCACACAGACACAAACATCTACAGTGCTTTAATGTCAGATCTCAGAGTTGAACTTTTATTGTCCTTAATGTTGGAAAGCTTTTTTTTTATTGTGGAAACTTGCATTTTAATTAGATTTTTAATTAAATAAATGTAGCCTACAAAGTGTAGCATTGATGTTTAGGAGCTTGCTCAATTCAAAGCTGTTGCAGCTGACCACTGATAATAAGAAATTCCATTTTTCATTATGTGGGATGAGGACATCGAAATACTAATTAAGTGTGTTGCCGCTAAGATTATGCAAGGGGGAAGAAATAAAGTCTGGCTGACTTTCAAAACAGACAAGTTTAAGGAGGGGGGATTGGTGAGCTGAGCTTCTAAAGCTGAAATTATTGGTCTCCAGTGATATGTTTAAATCATTTAGTCCATGAAGAGAGGAGTGCTAAAGATAATACGTCATGTGGACCTTCAGCATTGTGCAAGATGTCTTTTAGATGCAAGTTGTAGAGTGAGTTTAAAATGATAAAGTAAAAGCAGAACTGTTTTGTGTCAAACCCAAGGTGTAAATTATCCAAGAATCCCAGAGCAGGTTATCCTACACGCTCCTCTGAGATTAGAAGCATTAAATTTAAGTGCGCAACAGGAACATGACACCTGCCTGTGCAAAACCATTTGCATTAGTGATGCCTTTCTTCTAATTTATTCAGGGCTTTCATTTAATTTGTCACCCCTCTGTATTCTTTGGGCAAACAAAGTCCAGAGCTGTTTTGAACAGAAGGTTATGGGTCTGAGACTCAAAATGAGCAATGCTCCCCACAGTCTCTGTCTCCAGTTCTTCAGAACTTTGCTTAATTTACATCTTTGCATACGGATCATCAATTCTGAATAATGATCTTGCAGGGTTCAGAAACTACAGCCTGAAGTTAAACACTGGCATCTTGTTCTCTGCTGATTGACAGCTTTAGCCTGCAAACAGCATAAACAGAAGAATGTCACAGACCCATTTAGAAGACATATAGCACCCTGATAATGTTCAATTTTCCAGCCGCTATACTAAGGTCAATGAGCATTTCCCTATTTATACCCTCATGTTTTCTGATTCGAGTGGATATGTGAAGTATTCTCCAGCAGAGGTAATGGGTTCTGTCAGTGCATTCTTACTCCAGCAACAGTACTTATTACCCTTCACACACCTGCCCATCAATATCAAAGGCTTCAACAGTGAACGAAAATGTACAAGTAAACTTTCTCAAATATCCCTCAAACAGCTTCGATCAAAACAAGTCAATATACATTACATCCTGCTCCCAGGGACCGACGGTAGCCTGCAATTTTATGTACAAATTGTGTGTTGTGCATTCACAGTGCACTTATCCAGTCAGCACATACGGGCCGAACATGACGTGTGATGGATATCTGTTGATAGAACTGCAGACGTGGTTGCTAAAGGAGAATAAGACGATTTTCAAGCAGGAAATTGATACAGATGTTTAAATACATCAAACAAAGATAATTGGATTAGCTTCAAAATTAGAAACAAGAGAAAAGTAGTTTCAGTACCAGTGTAGAATAATTAGCCATTGTCTGCCACCAAAGGTGAAAGAATAATATATTTTTGAATAATATTTTGTGTGTGTTTGTTTGTCAGCTAATTTTACAGATAGTGAGCTAAAAGTTGTTGTGGTAGTAGCTTAAAGTCATTCCCAGAACACACTCTGAGAACTAACAGATCATGACACAACTGGACAGATCTTAATGAAGATTTCAGTAAGTAATAATTTGGTAGGCATTTACAAATAAGTAACTTTTGGAGCCAACCCAATTCAAGATGACCATCACAACTCACTGACCTTAGGAAATACAAACACAACAATAACTAAGTTAGTTTTGCAGATATTGAGCTAAAAATTTGTGTGGTAGTTTCATTCTCAACACATATGTTCAGCATGACACATTGCATAAGATCTTTGTGTACTACCTGTTTGAGCCAATTTTGTTTGTCTGTTGGCAAAATATCTTATGAACCACTGAATATATTTAAAAAAAAAATCAAAATCTAATTATTGGATCAACTTTGGAGTCCCCCTAATTCTAGATGGCTACCACAGTGAATGAACATTAGCCAACACAAAAATGACTCGAACTCTTTCAGTTTTACCAATCTTGAGCTAAAATTTGATATTGTAGTAGCTGAGAGTTATCCCCGATATTTACTTTGAATGCAACACATGGTGCAACATTTTTGCTTAAAACTTTGGCTTTACAGTCAACACTGTCTGTCTGTCAACAAAATATCTCATGAACTACTGGATGGATTTTAATGAAACTTTCAGAAAGTAGTTGTTGGACATACAACTACGACTTATTAACTTTTGGAGTCAACCCAATTTAGGATGGCCAAAACAAGTAGTCGACCCTAACCAACACAAAATGGCTACTTACTCAAATTTACAGATAAAGACCTAAAGTTTTGTAATTGTAACTGAGAGTCATTTCCAACATCCTCTGAGCACTACACATCAGCAGGATTATACAGTATCTCATGAGATTATGTATAACTGCTGTTACAACGTTTGACCGAAATGGCTGTAACTCCATCATTTCTCAACATAAGATGATCTTAGTTTGAGACTCTGATATGAAGGGTGCTATGCATTCCTTCAAAGAATGCTAGGCCTTTAAATTAAACAATTTAAAAAAAAAAGCTAAAAGTTAAATCAATATGAAAGAAGCAGTTTGTTTGTTGTACTGTGACTGATGTTGAGGCACCATTAGGTTTCATTTCATGTGTGAGCACACACAGGATTGATTTACTGACGTGACGACCCGGACGCCCACAAGTGGTGTATGGGTCACTTATGCAACTGTGATTAATCAGCTGCTCTTCATAGCTTGACAGACACCACACTAATATATGCCACAGAGGAAAAAACAAACAAACAAACAATGAAATTATTCTTACCAAGCAACAACAAGAATAATAGGGAAACAATGTTCAGAAATTCCTCTTTTGTTGGCATTCTTAGTGGTTCTTCAGAAAAGAGAAAAAGAAATTGCAAGTAATTTATAAGAATTAATTCTTCTTACTTGCCTTTTTTGAATTGGCATACACTTCTTGAATGTCTTTGTCAAGACCACATGCTTATTCCAAGAATAAATATTAATTTTAACCTTCATTTTCAACATAGCAGTTAGAGCCATAAAGAAAGAGAAATGCAGGGAGCCTATTATGTGCACAGATTCTGCCAAGATGAAGCGCTATGTCTCAATGAATAGTATTTTTGTGTCAAAAGAAGCATGTAGGGACCTATGCTTAATGTGGCGTAAAAGTCTCTTTTGTGGAGCCCCCAATTCATTGTTATCAGCCTGTCAGAGCTAAACTAGGGAAATAACAGTGAACAATTCAAACAGAAGGTAAAGGGCAGTCAGGGAGCCGAGCTTGTTCTAGGAAACAACATGTGCTCTTTTCAAAAGATGACAATCACAGCCCAGCTGAAACAGGGTTATTTTTTTATTGATTTTTCAGAATTATCCCTAAAAGATACAATCTAGAAAATGACCAAAGGGGTCTCTTTTGAGCTATTGACTTTTAAGATAAGACTGCATATAAAATATATATATATATATATATGCAAAGAGTAGAGGTTGGGGTATACCTGAAACAAACCATTGACCTCACCACACAATCTTACTGCAGCGTCACATAATATATTCCACTAATTTATGTCTTTGATACAAATATATGTTCTTGTGTATACTGACAGAAATGAGGACATGTACAATACAGTTGTGGGAGAAAAGTCTGCATCTAAAAAAGTGTCAATAATTTCAGAAATTGTTACCAAAAAAGGCGGCTACATGTGATTTGGTGTTTAGTACTGTCTTCAAACTTAAGAAAGTGAATGGGTCTTGTCTGTGTAAAATTTGAATGTTCTATAAATCTATGCATGACTTTTATTTGGCAACTTAGGTTATACTGATGATTCTGAACAAAACTGGTCTTATGATGGAGAGTGAGCTCAAATGGTTGTGCTTCCGTGTATCTATGATGTACAAGCAGCTTGTTCAGCATGTAGCTCACTTATTGCACATAGACTTGTATGGTTGGCTCAATCACCCTCACATCTTTCACCAAGAGTACAGAAAATGAAAGAATGATCACAAACTGAGAGTTTACTAGTTTTAATAGGCAAAAATATTTGAATTCAGAGAATGGTATTTTCCAGACAGTTTAATCCAGTTTATAAACTTTCTTTTACCTTAGATTTCTGCTCTGTTTTCACTTCTTTTATTCTGATTTCTGTATGTTACAGCTGAAAGAAGATTTTGTCTAAAATGGGTGGTAATAACCTGATTATCACTGAAGGGGGGAGGAGGGGCTGTTTTTATTGACAGTTTTTAGAGTACGGGAATGATGACAAGTGATGATAAAAGTTTTATGGGATGATACAATGTCATGTAAAAGCAGCCGTCAATTACCTTTGATTGCATATGACTTCCTCTAGGGGATGTAGCAAATATGACAAAAACAAAGGAAGCCTGAGCAGACTTAAGTGAAGACAATTTTATTTATAAAGCAACTTTACAAAGTGTTTTACATAAAAAATAAAAATAGCCAAAAAAGTAAGTGCTTCTACACCAATAGTTGTGATGTGCTCACTGAATCTAAGGACATATAAGTTTTTTTTTTTATAGAGAACTGTTTTTTTAGAATAATTTTTCCTTTTGCAAAATAATATACATATAAATGAATTCTACCATGCATTAAGACCTTGGATTGAAGCTTTTAGAAAACACCACAACTGTGTCAGCAGAGTAATAAGAGGAGAAATAGTTGAGCTTGTGTGATCATGTCATTCAGTTTTGTCAGAAAATGTATTTCTCTTTGATGCTATAACGACAAAGCTATTGTTCACTCTCAGTAAACAATCTTTGTAATGAATTTCAGACACATGCATTGTGTTCTCTGAACCATATTTAAAAAACTCTGCACAAGGACTCACAGAAATTTGTTGAAGGTACGACCACATTAGCTAGTTGAGAATAATAAACGCCAAAACAAACAGAATCTTGTCCAACATGACCTCCATTACAATTCCAATTTGTTTTCTCAACCAACGTCCAAATCAAATTGAACCTTTTGATCAAGCAGGCAGAAAACGACTGGTGAACAAAACGTTACACATTTCCCCCTCATTAAATACTGAGAACTCATTGAAAATCAACAGTGTATTGACAGAAACTTGTTTTGGGTTATCAAAGGGCCAGATTAAAAGAATTAAACTTCAGTTGGTGCTGTTGTGAATGCCTTTTTGAGTCAGTGGCTTTATGGAAACATTCTTTTTTTAAACAGAAGATCATGTGGAAATTATGAATCTTGCAGCCTTGTAATCATGAACATGGCAGCTCTAGATAGTCCAACGTAGGAAGAAATCCCTTGGTGGTGGTATTCCTCCCTCTCCTTATTATTTGAATATAAAACCCATCAGCTTAGCTCAGCATGCAAGACATTGCTCTTTGTTGTGGGCGATTGCCGCCATGCTCGGGACTGATATGGTTGTGCGCTTTTATTTTACCCAGCACTCCAGTGGGTCTGTTGTGATTCAACAGTCATTATCAATGCCCAACACATGTCAGCCTGCCTCTAACTGTCCTAGTAGCACACTGACCACAACGGGGAACCAAATGCGCTAATCCAGTGCTGTCTCACAATGAATCGTGAACAACTGGTTGGCATTTGCAGCTCTCATTTGAGTATGTCTTATTCTATTCACTAGAAAATAACACTAAGGACAATGTGTTTATTCTGTCCTGGATCCTAGGGGGAATAATTTGGCAATTATCCTCAACACACAAACTGCAATCCACCGCACATGAAAATTGAAACATGCATGTAACATTCATCTGGACGCACACAGACCAGAATGACCAGATTCCACGCATGAATGCATTTGGAATAGTAGACAAAGCATAAAGCTGCCCTTCAAAATTCATTCGCTCTGCTCTTCTCTTTCTGTTTACACATTAGGGTGTCAAAACTGAGCCGATTATTACACGAGGAAATCAAAGCATCTGACGTGCCGATCAATTGCTGCCTTGACTGATGGCTCTCCTATCTAGATGAACGACTCCCTAGAGGTGTGCTCTGGTACAGAGATGAGGGATGCAATGGCACTGATCATCAAGGTCACCTCACGGCCACAGTAATTATGTGATGTGTCAGACTGACTTGAGAGAGATCATACAGAAATACCAGACCATTGAGTGTAAGCAAAGACAGGCATTAAAACTGTTTTTTTTTTTTACTCTGACAAATGTCTATATTTTCACGAGGTTAAAACCATGCAAGGATACACGCTAGCACATGATGAGTGCATCAAAGGAGGCCCATGAGAGTAGAGGCGAATGTCCTTGTGGTTTCTTGAAGACCTCAAATCCCTCAGGTCACATGACTCATTGTGATGCCCTCCAGCAAAAGAAGCCAGCTGTCCCTGTTCCTGGGGAGGAAGTAGATAAGTTGAGACTTTGACATTGAATGCAGCCTAAAGATGTTTGGATGGAACATAAATAATGCTGGTCATCTGCTGAACTGCAACTGAACTGACACATGGATCCAAGTTAGAAGTCTCTAAGTGGACCATATCTATTATTTAGCTGGTTGTAATAACATTTCTTTAATGATTAGTGTCCCCAACAGTCTCATCTATATTTTGTGTTTGATTCTAATTTTCAAATGCTAACAAGCCAATAAACAAACCTGAGTTGATCAGGGTGAACATTGCGCACAGTGTCGGTGCGAACATGTTATTCTATTCTTGGATTTAATTCAAAGCCTCTTAATGGTATGCTCTGCACACATTGTTATGAGGTAAATTGCATTCCTCAGGAATCATTTTATTCTTAAACAAATACAGCACTCTCAATCAATCCCAAATGGTATTGAATCTCAAACATGAATGTTTACCTTAGTAAAATGAGTCTTATTTCTTAAGAAAGCAAATGAGTGTGTGCAAATGCAAGACAACTTGATTAGAAAAGGTATTTATACTTATGTCCTATGTCAATTATTAAGTTTTATACGATTAGGTTTAAGTAAATCAAAAAGCCAAAAATGTAGTTAAGGTATTTATTGTTTAACCTATGAAAAGTAGAACCATCTTTATTGCTCAATAAAGCCATGAAGGAGACACCATAACCACAATTGTAAATACTATTCAGACATGTGTGTCTTTTTCCATTAGTGCAAATCTGATGTTAGAAAGGAGCTTGTAACTTCTCTGTAGGATTTATGTTGTGCAATAAAAGAGGTAAAGAAATTGTTTGGTTTTCATTCAGGTCAGGCTATCAGTAACTAAATCAGAATGAACACATGCCTTGCACAAACTTCAGCTTGTTCTTGAATGCTTGGAAATTCTCTTATAACAGTTTGAATAAAGTGTCTTCCTGAAATTAGCAGTTGTTGAGCAATAAGCGTTCAGACAATTTACACATCAGACAGCTCTAAGTACTTCTTTCTATGAATTACTGTGAATAAACACTGAACCCACACACAATTTAAGAAATCCCATCAGGTGTGTTTAACACAGGCAACATGTCAGGATCACTGGTGAACTAATGTATGAATACATATATATTTATATATAATGTTTTTTTGTTTTTCTTTTTTCTGTTTTTCTTTTTTCACTGCCAGACCTTTTTACTCTGGCGCTCAAGATAGCGACCACTACCTGAAATTGGACCAATCTTTGTTGCCCATTTTTTGTATTTCAGCTGTAGACGTCTGTTCTGTTAATACAAACTGTGAGCAAGAAAAAAAAAAGATGCATGCATCAAACATCATGTTAAAAGTTGCCTTGCCTTTGAGAACCTACAAACAAATTTTCCAAACGAGGATAGAAACCTTCGAGATTGCTGAGTGCTGCTGCATTGATTTAACTGCCTGACTGACAAGAGGAGTGTTAACGGGGTGGAGAAGTGAGAACATGCTGTTTGAAGAGTTATGATTTAGGACTCCCTCTGTTCATCTTGTTACATGTGCTCCTTGGTAATTGACACAACATGAATTATACCTTACAGGATTCCTACAAGTTCAAAGCAGCCATCTCAGTAGAAAACAGGTCCCATTACAAATGCACACTGACACCCGAGTCATCTCTGCACTCCTATTTCTTGGTATTTAATGTAAGTGGCTCTTCAATCTCTTGCAGGTGCATGTCCTGGTCTGCAGAGCTGCAGACCATGTTCTTTGTTTCTCCTTTCCCTTTTCATTCTCCTGCCAGAATAAATACAATTATCTTATAATGGGATCCCCTTTGATAAAAAGCAGTCCTCTGTCATTCTGCTGGAGGTGCCAGAGTGTTGGATGGTGAGAAACTCCAGGTTAAGTATTTTCTTTTATCGTTTCTCCTTTTTATATGCAAATCATCCTGCCCGCCCATCTATTTACTGTTGCAGGTATTCAGACAGGGCCTCAAACCGTGCCAGCTACAGACCGCAGCCTGCCATCCGCCACCAGCATGGGACTTGAAATAGATTTGATTAGGATTCAAAAATACGTCTTTGATCTAACGTTTGTTAGGCAACTGCAGCCGCATGACAATATGCTTGAGAGGATGGAATGATTCTGTTGGCGTTTACAAAATAATGGACAATCTAATTGCACTGTAATGTGGCGTGTGCGCAGTTATTAATTTGTGAAGTGCAGTGAGCCAGAAACTGGTTCATTTGCATCCGATTCTGACAGGTTTAGAAAGAGGCAGTGGTCTGGCTTCAAACAAATATGCTGTTGCCTATAGATAATCAGCACTCTGTTACTGTGGGGCACAAACTCACTACCTGCTGTCAGGATGAATAGATTGTCAATAAATATGAAATACAGGGCTGGGGATTTCAATTATTAAATTTACCATTACACGACAGGATTCTCTGTACTGACTACATTTTTGTAAATTCCCTGTGCATGATCCGATTTGGCCTTTTTCCCTTTAGAAAGAATTTGCTTCCAGCTGCCATCATCTAAATTGAGGCAAGAATGCTGTCAAGACTGAATTCAGAAAGCCCAAAATACAAAAGCGTTATCATTGCTGCAATCTCTCTACTTCCATTCCACCATTAAAATGTGACACTTCTGCTTCCTTTCCAGCAACTTAGGAAAGTGCACACCAGATACAGAGAAATGAGTTGTTATCATTTTTAATGTTGAGTCATTTTACACCCAAAAGACCTCAGTGACCCAGATTAAGATCAAGCTCTACATGCATTATTTAACCATGTGGCATTTTTGAGAGTAAGCCTACTTTAAAAAGAGAATACAACTGTCAAATTAAACATAACCCATTAGAATATAGCACTATTATAGCTGTAGATTTTGATTTCAAAGATAATTCTATATTTGTTCTGTACTCATCTGTCATTAAACTGCAACCTGTCACAGTGATTTGATGAAGCAACTCAACCCACATTCATTATTAAGCATGTCTCTCTGAGACTACTGTAATGCTATTTGCATGGGGACAAACTGCACAACGATTTTAGCATTTTCCACTTTATACTAATTGGAATTTTCAAGGAGAATCTATTAAAAGAAGTTTTCTACCCAGGTAAAGACACTGAGATGAGTATAAAATGGGCAATTTTTATAATTAAATTGTTGCAGCACAATGACAGTAATTGTTTCTTTTCCACTCTCAGTTTTGCCCAAGAGACTATTTTTGCTCTTTTGGACTTGGACAGAGATAGACTCAAAAAAAGGTTTCCTTTTACTTTAAGCTTTTTCAAGCTATAATTGACAGCACTTGAAGCTCAGGCTTTGGAAAAGAATGTGGATTTCCCTGGATTAGAGAATGAGAGCCAAGGCTATTCCATCCTCTGCAACTGGATTAAATCACTTGATTGGCGTGGAGGCTAAAGAGATGACTGCGGCAGATTGCCAAGATATAACACATTCTGCTCTGCATCCAGGATGAAAGGTTAACTGTTCTGTCCAGAAAGTCTTCAAACTGTTTGGCCTTGACCATGCAGGTCAGAGGATAGCAGTCATAAATCAAACACCAATGAAGTGTGATCAAAGTGCAGCTCTGGACCACTTCACATCCCATTTTCTTTGACAGGTGAGGAAGATTTTTCTATCTTTATTTTCCAAAAGATAATGTTTCTCGTTCAGAAACGAAAAAGAAAAAAGAAGCCTCCTCTATTACATATTCAAAATGCACACACAGCAGCAAGCCTCAGATACACAAGTTTCTTTTTTCTTTTTAAATCTCTAAGCCTCTCATCATTTCTTAACGGTTCTCACTCAGCAGCCACAAAACCTTGACTTGTTTCTTCCACATTGGTTCACGGTGTCAGATGCCCTCACCCGCTCTCTCCTTCTCTCTGTATCATCCTGTCCACCACAGCGCCCCTGAGGCTTCAGGCTTCGAACAGCTTGGGCGCAAAAGTGGATCTGCTTCAAATCTCATTTCATGATTTATAATGCTGCAGGTCCTTTAAAGTTCTAATCCATGATTGGTTTACAGCACCATTTCCAACAAAGCCTTGATACAGAGGCAAATTTTTCAAAAGAAAAGTCTGTTCACAGTTTGAAACAAAAATAAAAAGACAATGCTACAATCAGACTGGCTTGTGAGCTGCAGTAAGTTGCAATCATAATTACTACAAGACTTATTATTATTAACAGTCTTTTTTTAAAATCCTTTTTGGTTTGGTTTTATATTCATCTTTCTTTGGACATTTTGTGTATTGGCAGTTACGGCTGTTCATTTAGTTATTTTTATTTCTCAGGTTCATACTACTAATGTCATTAATATTTCTCTTACCATCTGTGTTCCATTAGTAATCAGCACACCTGTGGTCATTTATTAATCGCCTTTCTTGGAACACATTTTCTAGTTTTCCTCAGTTTTTGGTCAGATTGTTATCCTCTGTGAAACTTGCTCTTTGACAGTTCTGCTGTTGTGCTATTTTTGATGTAATTACTGCTGGGTTCCACAAAAGTACCTTCTTCATGCCTCCACTTGGGTCTTGCAACAACTCAACAGCCATTAAACATGACAAACATAACTTTTTAAATTAGTTGATAAAAACAGCATAAAATGTGTTGGATAAACATTAATTAAAATATCTGCTGTTCACCATGGTTACCAGAAATGCTCAGCAAGTGCTTAAATTCCATCTCTTTTCTATTGTGCAGCTTCAGCTTTTTATGGAAATGCAACCTAATCTTCTCAGAATCATTTACATGTAAATACAGCCTAAATCACAGCACAGTCATGTTCTATGCGGATCTCTTTAGATGGCATTAGTTTGTAAAATCTATGACAGATGTGCAGTTTTTCAGAGGTGGCGTTGCAGTAAATATTTATGCTGTCAGGTGACCAAGACAAAAAGGAGCACAAAAAAAAGGAGAAAAACAAATTGAGGTCTGAAACTTAGCAAAATGCAAATATAAGATACAACTCTGAATACTACAAAATTAAATATTCATAGGAAATGCCAAGATTATATATCACAAAATGCCATTTAGTTTAAAAAAAAACAACAACAACACAGAGTGAAAACACTTTTGGCCATAATTCATAGCAAAAGCTTGGATTTAAAGCCACTTATCTTAACTTGATGTTTTTCTCAGGACTTTGATTATTTCAGTAACACAATGCAACTCAACATTAATCTCATATTATAACATAGCATAGGTAAATTATCTGCATTTATATAATGCTTTTCTGCTCTTTCACTCAAAACGCTTTTTACACCACATGCCACATTCACCCATTCACACGCTGATATGCAGATCAGAACCAACTTGGGGTCCGGTGTCTTGCCCAAGGACACTTTGGCATGTGCTGGGGAAAGCGAAAATTAAACCACCACCTCTCAGATTGGCAGCCTACCATTCTTTCGTCCAGAATCGGAATCCATCCATTCCGATTCTGTTGGAAAAACAAATACAAAACATTGCTTAACTCGCTCTCTGCAGTTTTAGGTAGCCACTTATTGAAAGAGTTTGGTTTATTAAGCAGCAAAAATTATAACAAAGGCGGTCCCAAAACTCCAGAGCAGCTGAAATTCTTTGTCATGGTGAAAATGCCTCTCATGCAGCTTCTCCTAAACCTGCTTTTTCTGGAATCAAACGCACATTGAACTTGTAATTTTCTAAAAGAGCAAAAAACAAAAAACAACAGAAAAAAAAACAAGAAACAATTTCATCATTGTATATAATTAAATTGTTTTTCAAAGTACATGCTGGGTAAAACAATTCCAACTACGGTATTACATTCTGCCTTTGTTTATATATTACTTTGCTTCCTAAACATTTTTTACACGTGGCCGGATTATGAACCAAAGCTGATACAGATCCAGCAAGATGACAGCAACTCTTATAATATAAAGTTTATTCCTGACTGAGAAAGAAAGAAGGAAAATGTGTTGCGCTGTTTATTTACTTAACTTTTATTTTGCAGTACTTTAAGAGGATGGCTTTATTATTATTTTCTGTGTGGAGTTCAATACTTGCATTTACATCAGTATTGTATGTGAGAATAGCAGCTTTATAAGACATATAGTGCAGTTACAAATTTAGGTTTATTATTTTTAGCTTTGCCAGAAGAGTGTATTCTCTAGCTGATCCTGCTTGTTTTAGTTGTATCTCATGGGTTATTTTTTGACAGAGAATCATTATGTTTTGCTGTTGAAGAGTTTCAGAGATGCACTACTGTCTGCCCCATTCACACAGAACATGAAAAATTTCCCTGCTCTGTCGTAAATAAAGCAATCGCTATTTTCTCCACTGACCTTGTGTCTGAGCTATTATAACGTATTGTTAATTTGTCACTGGTTAAGAAGACACATGGCGATGAGAATGGCTGTAAAAATCTGACAGGTAACTCTCAGAATGTCTCAGAGAGCCATTTTAACATTCAAAGCTGCAACAAAGGAATGCAATCACACGGGCCTGTTTTGGCAGCTCTTATGCAATCATTGTCTCCAGGGTGAAGAACGGCCTCCATCGCACCACAGCCCAAACTAATTACTGGACTGGCAGGTGCTGAATGTGTCCCTCAATCATGAAACGGTCATTACCACAAAGCTCTCAGTGTCAGGTGAAAGAGAAATGATGTAGACTGATGTTTCTGTAACCGTAGAAACATGTCACAAATTCCTGACATGTTTAATGCAGTCTCTGTCTTTTATCACCACCTAGTTAGCAGCTGAGGGTGCATTAGATTTTATAAAGGTCCAAGCTGCTGCCACCCATCATTGACTGTTTATGCACCACAAAACCAATGCAAGGTGAAAATCTTCAAAGGGCTCGACTATGGCACCACCTAGGCAGATAATACATTTTACTATGAAAGGGTATTTCATTGACATTTAAATACCATTTTATCCACATCATTTTACACAATGCAGAGAAAATCCGTTACTTCAACAAAACCTCTTCTGTTGCTTTTAGCTTTCGGCGATATCAAAATAATATTATTAAACCACATGGAATTTAACTGCTCCTTTCCTCTTCCTTTTTTGTATGAGTCACAGGCTCCTGAAAGTCCTATTTAACTTTATCTTCTATGGTCAATCTATTTAATACTGTAAGCATGCTGAAATGGTCGAACTAAAAGTGTCTGGGGAAATATCAGAGGCTCGGAAGACGTCCAATGATGCTGTGATTTATGGTTTCATTACTGCATCCACCAGGAATGATCCTTGTGTGAAGCTGTGCTCCCAACTGTAGATTGAAATTACTCACACCAAAAAATAAACACTTGTAGAGGGATAAAGTACATACCACCCATGAGTTTCTTAACCCTGCTATTTGGCACAGTTTTTAAATGTGAAACTAATTAAAATGCATTATTCAATTATGCAGGCAAATCCTGATGTAACAGGAGCATTAAAACAGGAAACTATGCCTTCTGAGCATTGATAAGTCGTCAAGGTTACTCTCAGTCATTTATTGCTTTAAACTTAGAGGAGAATAAGAGAAAAATACAAACTCTAAAAGAGAAAGCCGTATCTCACATAGCACAGTTTTCTGTCCATAAAACATTCATGCAGTGAATCACTTAACATATAAAAAAAGAGCTGCCTGGGTAGAAAGAATAGATGTCTGTTTCATTTTTCTAAAAATGATTTTTCGTATAACATATTTTATAAAATGAAAGGCGTAATAAAGAATGCCTAATGCATCAGAAATGGGTCAAACCCGGTGAATATATATATATATATATATATATATATATATATATCAGAAGTACTCATGCAAAGGTGTTCAATTTTTAGAAAGCCGTGAGACAGGGGGTCTTTTGAAGGCCGGCAGATGGTGGCATCATTCTGATCTACCGACCTATGCATAACGCGTTTTTGTCTTAAAATTAAATAATAAATTGCAAATACTGCTTAGGGCAAATGACATTTTTTCTTTCCTGGCAGGTTTAAAGCAGGAGTGAGAAGTTTGCACACCTGTAGACAAGGAGAAATAGACACAGTATCCTGAAGTGAACTGATTGATCCATTTCATGTTTTGCTATCACATCACAATGCAGTGGTTACCAAAGTCTGAGCATGAACCCCTCAGTGGGTCATGAACCACCAAGAGAGGGGTTGAATTAAATTTAAAGATGGTTGCAAGTAGTATGTTTTTAAAATAACTTCTAAATCTTAAACATCTATTGTCATAAATTAGTTGTCTCCAATCCTAGTCCTCGAGGGCCACCATCCTGCATGTTTTACTTGTTTCCCTGCTCCAACACACCTGATTCAGATGCTAAATTACCTCTTCATGTTCTGCAGAAGCTTGTTAATAACCCATTGATTCAAATCAGGTGTGTTGAAGCAGGGAAACAAGTAAAATATGCAAGATAGTGGCCCTCGAGGACTAGGATTGGAGACCCCTGTCATAAATTAATAACAATATTACAGAAGGTTTTGAGGCTGTTTGTCTTGTCATTGTGTCCTCATTTTGTCATGATGGGCGGAGAGAGTGGCGGCGAACCCAATACGTAGAAAAAAATGAAAATTTATGTTTAAATAAAAAAACAAAAACAAAAGGCTGATGGGGAACAAAACATAACGAAAATCATAAGCAATACAAAAAGGCGAGGCAAGGCAAAGAACGAGAACAATGGGAGACTAAAGACAAGAAGGTGACCAGGTTTTAAAGCTGAGGGTAATTAGGGGAGGTGGGCACAGGTGAGTGATTACAACTAGCAACAGGTGAAGTGGAAAGACAAGAGATAAACAGAGGTGAAGTGAATGATGACAGAACATAAGAGGCAGAAACAATACAAAGACAAAACATGAAAATAACCCCAAATACAAAATAAATTTCAAAGAAAAAATAAAACAAAACCCAAATCCTGACACATTTACTCACTTATTAGTAGTGTTTGTACACTTTAATGAGTGACTGTTCGGGTCACAAGTCTCTGCCCCATTATTTTGTGAATCAGAAGCTGAAAAGTTTGGGAACCACTGTTGTAATGGACTGTAGCTGAATTTTAAAGACAAGTAAATACATAATTTTTGTGCTGGGGAACAGTTTTAAACTTTAACAGGTGAGAAATGAACAAACACAAATCTTAAAAAAAGTGTCTTGTTGCATTTTGGCTAAACAAAAGATTAATTATATATCCTTTATGATTTAAAAATGTGTTGATGGTTTGGCAGTACCCAAATATGTGGATTAGATGGATCCTTTTTCACCATCACTGCAGACACTGTGTCTACTGTGTGAGAGCAAAGGTTTAAAAAATGAAATATTGTACTGAACCTTTGCTTTTTTCTGAGAGTATCTCTTACTAACTGGGTTTAAATACGAGACTGGCTCAACAAGACAAACCAACATCAATGTCGTGCTGCAAGAAACCCTCTCAAGTCCTTCTATTTTTAAATCCTCGGTGTGAAGAAGTCAAAGTAATCTTGTGTCACCAGTCGCTACATTCTGTGATATGACTGAGTTGTGGATTTTGTTTGCCTTCACCAAACTGCTCCAATGAAACCACACTGAAAGGTTTGAGAATGTGTTCAAGTCCCAGCACAGCATCTCAGTTTGACTCCTGATCTTTAGCAGAATGGTGTTGCTGCCTAACAGAGCTTCATCTCACAGACTGATGACCTGATGCTCTCCTTTAGGATTGTCTGTCATGCAGCATAATTAATGTTTTCTCTGTTATAGCCAGTTGGCTGAACCTGCTATAATCATCCTCACATTCCAGTACTAACTGCATGTTTGGTTATACTTTAGGTTTAACATAATTCTAACATTTCACTATAATCATTTTTTGTATAACTTTTTAACTCACCAAACAGTTCAGACAAGTTGTAATGTTCTTTGAATATGAGAAATTTGTGCCTTGTCACACTCTTCATGCTATTCCCACCCAGGTTCTCAGACATATTCTGATCACATTTTTCTCATCTCTTCTAGAGTTTAATTTTTTATTGTATTTTGGTACATTCGGTAACAGGTGAGACCTTTTTAGTCTTGTTTCTTTTTGCTTCTGAAAATGATTCATTTGACAAGTGATTTGATTTAACAGGTCTGGTGTGTGTCAAGTTACAACCTTCTTGTGGCTTTCCATACAAATGAGATTTTTGGCACATCTTGTGAATCATTTTATACTTTTTCCTTGCCAATTTTTATTGCTAAAATGAGATGCCAAATGGTAGTGGAGATGGTAAAAGTACAGGGTAGAGTTTCATGACTGATAAAAAAAAATATTTCAATGACACTCAAGATGGCAAGGTCAAGCAAAGTCCAACCGCTATGTATCCTTGTTTAGTACTTTTATTTTATTTAGTAAATGAGGAGCCTCAAACTTCTTCATTCTGCCTCAGTTTGCATTAATAAATATTCTATTCAGTATTAACAATTATACTCTCATTATTCTAACTTTTTGTATAAAATTGATATGGATCAGTAAAAATCCTTACAGGATATTTAGATTTGGACTCATCTGCATGCACACATTGCCCATTCTTTGTGATATTTTTAATCAAGCAAAACTTACCAGCTAAGCAAGTAAGTAAATAAAGAAATGGTAGCCAACAAAAATGTCTGTGCAGACATACTGTATGTATCAATTTAAATTCAGCAAATCTGCTCACAGCTTGTGTAAAATTCCTTGTTTGGACTATCTTTAGCTTACATGGGCACCCATCATGCTAAAACATGATGCAGAGAAGTAGTTACAGTCAAAACCAATCCTGGTCCTTGAGGGCCACTATCCTGCATGTTTTAGAGGTTTTTCTGCTTTCACTCGCTTGTTTTGAATGAATGAGTGATTAACAGGGTTCTGCAGTACTTGAAGACCTGCTTAAGAGCAAGGAAACAACTAAAATATGCAGGATAGTGGCCCTCCAGGACCAGGATTAAACACCACTGGTCTAAACAAATTTCCAATTTAAAAAAATAATTGTAGAAAATTTCAATGCTTTGACTTCCCTGTAAAAAAAAAGGAAAAAATCAAAAACTGGGTGACTAGATATGGAGATATTTTTAAAAATTTACCATAGATTAATAAAATGGTTCATGTTGCATTCACTTGAAAGAGGTCATTTTAAAAATAAAATTGCTATTTTAACAGGACGATTAGAGCCTAAGTGTGCAGTCTTTATGTACTTTGTTGGTCATGATTATACCATGGCTGTAATTTAGTTTATCTTCAATAATACAAACTTCTAATAAAACTGTGTTCTGGTATTGAAAGTTTATGGTCATTCATGCCCTGAACGGCAATTTGCTGCACAACCCTACCTTAAAAAGGGTCATGGCTTTTGAAAAAAAAAAGAAAAGACAAGGAAAAGAAAAACAAACATAGCTTGACAATCAATAATAATATTTGACATTTTAGTAACCAAATCTCAAGCTGCCTTATGGCTTTTAGTAAATGACATCATACAATATAAAGCTTATGCTATCTGTTACTCATGCAGTTATTAGATTACAGATAAGATTAAAAATGTCTTCGAGCAGTTGCTTGTTTGATCCCAGCCCACGAGCCAGATGAGTCTCACACTGTAAACTGCTTGTCTGGCTTTTGAGGCCATTATTATACAGCCAACAGCAACAGAGATGTTCCACTGATAAGACACAGCACTTGACTGTGGCTGTATGCAAACATACTGTTTGTCTATGACTCCTGAAGGTCACTGTTTGCTGCAATAAGTCATTTACTCCGTCAGTATGAGAAACTCCTTCAGCGCAAGGTTATGTTGGTTTTCCTTCCCTCCCTATTTAGCCTAGAGCAATGGATCCCACAGACACTGAGGACATGTGTAGGCATGCTTCACAGTGACAGCTCCATCTGGACTCACCACACAGATCCTCTAATGATCACAGAGCAGAATTCCCTCTCAAGGACCTAGCGCTCCTTTACTGAACACTGACCAGTGTCTTCTTTACTGTGACTTTAATCATGATTTCTTTTTTCTTCTTCTTCGTCTTTGACACACAACTTGAAAGTCCTAGGTGGGGGGTGTTAAACCCAGGCATGTGTGGTGGTCTAGCATTTGATCTTCATCTCTTTCAAATGTACACGACAGGATATTTTCTTCCCAGTCAGTCTGTGTGTAAGCAGCGGTTGTGTGGTTTGATCGAGATGTGTGACAGTAGCACTGGCAATGGTGGACCATTAGATGAGTGTCCCCGGGCTCTGCGGGTTCCTTTTATCAGTCTTGGGTAGCTGGCTGTCCCTGGTTGGTGTGAACCCAGTTTGGTTCAATTATTTATGACTCTGTCAATCTGACATCAGGTTGCTCTACCTGTGCTATTTGGGTCCAGTGCATTGTACGTCATTTGAATGTGCAGCAAAGGATAACAGCAGCTGTTGACAGGAAAACTCTGGGTTTTCTCACTTTGCTTCAACTTCGAGGACCTGACATACACAAATTATGGCAAACACTGTTATATCTTTCCAAAAATAAAATGTGAAAGTATACTTTACAAGAGTGATCTAACAACAACTGAGAGTTGTTTGGGTTTTACCAAACTTTAGGAGGGCCAGAATGGATTTAAAAGCTGATACGAACAGACTTGGGTCAAAAGGATATTGTTACGAATGGATAGTGCTCTGGCAGGTCTAAGGCCTTTGGCAGCCATACGACTCAGTGTGACTGATTGTTCTGACCTGCCCATCCATCAGGAGCTCCTTCCACATACAGCCCTGAACTGGAAAGAAGGGATTAGTGTATCCCTTTCTCCATTGGGTTTTTAAGACATTCACATCACCGCATCACAGAGGAGAGGAAACTACAGATGAAAAGATATTTGTCCCAGCTGACTCCGTTTTTTAATTTCCAGGGAGAAGTGGATGAATGATCCTCTCACAACTTAGATCACGTTTTTTGTGTAAAGGATGTGACAGAGTGCTAATTTGACAAACACAGCACAAACAAAAGTGACATTGTGTGTTTTGGTAATATATTCATGTTCTAAATGCCTTCTCCAAAAACAACTTTGTAATGCTGAGGCATTTATTTCCATGATGAATCATGGCACCATCGGCTCAAAGGATCCAGTAAAATTACATCTGCAAAAGTCAAGACGCAGTAGTCTGCATGCAAATGAAACAAGGAATATTAATCAATACCGTGTTTCCTCCCCCCTACTAAGTGAAGCGGTAACCATTGCACTATTTCAGGAACATGGCATTTGAATAAATATTTGATTATTCTGGAACAGAATACATGCATGTTTGACAAGAAAAATCCATCACATTTTTTTGTTAATGCAGATGGCATTTACTATGCTATTAATAGGGGGAAGGGGGGAGTGGTTATTTCTTTGTATGGTGCCCACAGAGAAACCTTATGTCTTTGGAAAACTCAGAATTACTCTAAATTAAAATTTTGACAATTGTTTGTAAAGTGACTCAATGAGAATGTTTGAAAGTGCCGTAGTTTGGTAAGAACCTGAATTGAACAAAACCAATAAAGTTAAATTTATGCTGTTGCACATTAGAAACTAATACATTTACAGCATCTTGCCACAGTCAACACAAGCTCACAAAATCAGTTAAATGCATGATGAAATAAGAAATACCATGTTTAAATGCCTGTCAGGGATTTGTTATTTATGTTAGGTTCCATTCATAATGTATAACGTGATGAAAATGAAAATGGCAGCCGGAGATGCAAGTCCCTGAGTAAAAACAAGGTAATTCAGCTTTCAGGGAAACATGTAGTCATTACAAATAAGATGGTGCTTATGTCTCTGCATGTGTGCACATGTCACAACAAGATACAAATCCTTATCTGAAAGGGAGCTTCACAGTTATTAGGTACAGCTCTTGTTATGTAAAAGATGTAAGTAAATTAAGTCAAAGCCTTAAAAGAGTATACTCATGTACTTATAATATGATTCCACGGCACATCGCAAAGGATGAATGCACTGTCAAACTTGTGAGCTGCATAAATTACACATTATATAAAGAATATTTACCTCCACCAAGAAGGTTGTGTGGGTGGTTCATTTCCTTAAAATGTTGAAAGGCAGAGATGACATAAAATTGGACTAAAGAAAGGGTTTGGTCAAATGTAGAAGTGATTTAAAGTTTACATGTCACTTTATTGTAGTTACCAATCTGGGAACTTTTAAAAATATGCCTTGGCTATAACTATTTTTTTATTTTTACATGAATAAATGAAAATCAAAACAAAACAAACAAACACATAATAGATTTCTAAATATGAACCAATTTAAAAAAAAAAATAACACTGCAATCTGTGAGGTTTGGTAAAGTTGAGGGAAGTGCAGTTATGTGGTCAATCCTGTTTCTTCATATCAAGAGGGTTTCTGATTTGAAATTGAGCTGTGCAGGATGTGGAGTTTACATGTTCTTTTAATGCATGAGTGGGTTTTCTCTGGGTACTCTGATTTCCTCCGTCATTCCAAAGGCGTAAAGTTAGGTTAACTGGAGATTCTAAATTGGTTGTGTGTGTTTCTGCATGGCGTTTTGGCACTGCTTTGGGCTTTTGGTGGACTGCCAAACTGTTCAGGGTGTGCCTCGCCTATTGCCAATTGATCATTGAGATAGGCTCAAATACCCTAGTGATCCTGACCAGGACTAATGAGATTTGAAAAAATCTGGGTATGGGTAAGAAAAATTTATCACATCACATAGAAATGTTTACAGTGACATAGATCATGTACGTTGGCCACAAAATAAGCTCTGTTTCTAAAGTTAACACTTTGTCATAAAAGAATATGATCTGCCACAAAAAAGTTTGTACCCTAAAGCACAGGTTGGGTATTAATTCAGTCAGAAAATGGCACATAAAGAGGACAGTTCCCCCTAAATTACATCATCTCCCTCCAGCCTTTAACGAAAGGTCAATAAAACAAATAATGAACCTTTTTCTCAATGACCCCACCTCACACTGCAAACAAAGGTCTTTAGAGAGTAATAAAAAAAATGGTGACTGTGGATAATAGCATTATATCTAAATATGATATGTGCACATAGATAAACTTGTCTTTTGTTTCCATTATTATTTACATAAAGTTTAAAATTGTGGATATTCTTCAAACAAACTAGAAAGGTCATAATGTCAACAGATTCTATTTCTCTACATAAGAAATACTTGGCTCTATGTCTACTCAGCAACGTATGATAACCAAGACCACACCAGAACAAAGTTAGTTTACAGGTTTATTCAAAGTTAAGAAACTGAGTCGATCAGAAGGTTGAAGCTCATTTGAGGAGCCTCATGGTTGTTATCTAGGAAGAAGGAGACTCAGAGTGGGGGTTCTGTTTCACTGGGTAAACATCCAGGCCAGGTTATGGATAAGTGGATGTTGGTAGGGATGAGGCAGGGATGAAGGATGAAAGCAATGAGAAGGTATGAAGTACTGGATTGAACTGCATTGGAGATGGATTTGAATCGGACGATGTAGACTGGACCCTCTCTTTATAGCCCTCTGGAGTATCTTCGCTGAAGGTGAGGCGACCCAAAAGAAGGTTGAGTTAAATGAAAGGGATGAGGAGGATGAAAGGGATGAAATAGGATGAGGTGAAGGGGCAGAGATAAGTAGGAATTGATGAGGAAAAGGAGCACCGGACAAACTGAGCTGGAAGGGTGAGCTGAGTATAAGCAGGCTTGTCGGGTGATTTAAGTATGGTTGTTGTATGGCCCTGCTCCTGAACAAAAAAAAATGTTACCTTTTTGAATTATTTCAGTGCTCTGACCACTCATTAACCTAAAACACTCTTTGAATGACGCTTGCATGTTTAGCAACAAGCATGGAAATATTCTCTGATGATAAAAAGATGAGCATAAAATCAAAAATTGTAAACCTCTCATTAGACATTATTTTAAGTTGAATATCATACATTTTTATGTCCTAAATAACTGCTAATTTTATGTTCATTGCATGTTTTTGTTCTTTTTTTTTAAAATTTCTTGTAGTAAACCTTTGTTTTATGTTAAAGTTCAAATTTAAAGGCCATTTTGGCTGAAAATGTAAGTTTAGACTTTTTTTAAATAATACAACATTGTAGAACTCTACATTTAATGGCAATATTTAATAAAAAATGCAGCTTTGTGTCAAAACTTCATGTCCTGCAAACATTCAATTTGTTTATGTAATATATAATGTCTTTGAGAAGCACAGTATGGCTCTCTCAGGAACATTAAAGTCCCTTCAGTTCCAATCTATGTAGGAATAAAACCCAAAGTAACTCTTACATAACTCGGATTCAGCACTCAACCATATTCTTCCAACAAGTGCAGCTCTGCAGTTAGCTTAATCGGGATTGATGGTACAGCACATTGGGTCTAAATTTAGTCTCCCCAAGAATGTTCCTGTTCTTTGCTGTTGCTGTGGGGCGAAGCTGAGGTTTTCAGATTCTCCACGGTCACACGCACAAGATGGGAGGCAGCTGGGCTGAAATGCACTACAATGTCACACTCTGCTGCTGGCCCACACCCCAACCCCCCCACTCCAAGATCCTGCTCCTATTCTCTCTCTTTATCTCTCTGTGCTCTGGACTTTTGTGAAGAGAAAACCCTTGCAAGGAAACAACATTCCAAGTTCAGAGGTCCAACTTCAAAAATCCGATTTCAATCAACTAAATGTCAAAACACAAATCCAACAAAATGATCAATCCTAGAAATTGTCTCACTTTAAAACTTTTACACATCACATAGTCTAGAGTCTATACTGCACACATTTTGAATCCTGGAGAGACATTATTTGTTATGTTTCTTAAATTCCATCAAACTAAAAATCGAATTAAATAAAACATTTAAAACTTCAGGCGAGGCATCAGCAAAAAAAAAAAAAAAAAAAAAAAAGAAAATCAGCATCTCACCCATCATGTTTTGCATGCACCAGTAGAAGTTGTGGCCAAGTTGTCAGCAAAGCTTTAAATTGAAAACACAAATCAATTAGAACAAACAAAGCTTTTATTGCTGAGCTTGCCAGGAACAAATGAATGCAAAAATACATCTGTGATTGTGAAAATCCATTTCACATATATCACCCATAATGAATGTTTTTGTTTTCTATCCATTTCCAGCCAAATAATTTACTGTTACTCTCACTGTCTAAACAAAAACTTGTCTGTCTCATATATATATATATATATATATATATATATATATATATATATATATATATCATGAATAAAACAAATGACCTTTACTCATTTTTGCCATATACAAAAGACAATTCTTCCAATTCGAAACTTGAGAGATTTTTTGTATATAAATTGACACTTTCTTTAAATATCAGAGTTATAAAAAGCTGGCTTATAATGTCATTTTTGACAAGATGTTAAGAAAGCTTAGACATAAAATTGCTCTTGTGTTTCTGAAAGTGCTTGCCCTTTGGGAACAGACAGAGAACTGAATCTGTTTTCTTTATGTGAGATCATGCATTTGTTTTTCATATTCTTGCTTTTTTATTCTTACTTAAAAAATGAGATTCTTCATGCTGCGTTACACCTCAAACAAATGCAAGCTTGTGCACTAACCTTAGCAACTTGTATACATATCTACAGTGTCTATCGTTTATCATGTCAAACCATCCACAGTAGAGGCACACGATTTATTCAGATAGAAATATTTTGAATGTTTCAGGGGTTTATAATACAATAAAAAATGTACTATTGCATGTAGTCAAATTTAACTGAATTCATTACAGGCCAATTTTATTAACATAAAACCTTATTCATTATAGTCAGCTGCAAATTCAACTCCATTTCTAGACTGCTAAGTTATTTTATAATTCAATTTAATTTAATGTAGTGTACTAATAATTACAAAATGTTAGATTACAATAAAAAGTCATCCAGTTATGAAAGGAGAGTTTGCATTAGGTTTAACATCAATTCAGTCTTCCATCCTGAGCAGGAATATGATATCAGTGTATAAAAGTTTGTTCTCTAACCTTGAACAGAACCAAACTCAAGATGGGCAGCCTTTTGTTTTCACTTGTTGGGAGATGAGAGGGCAAAGAAACAAACACAAAATCACCAGGCCAACAATTCTTGCGATGGAAAAGAAAAAATAGTGGAAAAGATTGACAACATATTCATACATGGACAGTGAAGGGAGAAAAAAATGATTGAGTGTGGAGATATGATCAGTACATCAAGAAAGTCTCTGTAAACAAAGTTTCTACCAGTATAACTAAAATGCTAGCTCAAAATAACCAAAAAGTTACGAACAACTATAAGTTTATCAGATAAGAAAGTTTTATGCTTAGTCTTGGAAGTAGAGATGGTTTCTGCCTGACAGAGTTGAATCAAATAGTTAATGGCAATGTTTTAAACAAAGTACAATGAGATAGTTTGCAAACAGACACATGAACACAAGCAAAGAAACAACAAAAACATCACCCACTTTTTGCTTTTCACTGGCAGGCGATACTGAATTTACTACAGCATGAATTAAATTATGAGTAACAGGACAAAAGATTACTTCTGATTGCAAACTTTATCAACATGAACTTAATGCCTTTGGCAGAAATATATTAAATGTTATGTATGCTTAAAAATGCTTTCAGAATTATACTCTTTTCAGCTCTAATGATGCAAAACAGGCATTCCAGTGTGAGTTACTGAATGTAAATAAATCCATCTTTGCACAAAGACCACCACAGGGTGCTTTTATAAAAAGAATAAAACCCCAGGTCTTAGTAAAGACTCTGACAGTTTAAATAAAATGGTTAAAAATAAATCCATGCTGCCGCATTGTGTTCTTAAGCATGGGATATATTAGTCATAATTTAGTTTCTATTTCATAAATTACAAAAAAACAACTATTTTCAAAACCTTTTACTGAACACGTTTTTATAAAAACAAGATTTTCATTCTTGATATGCTCAAATAGGTGAAGGTTTTTCTCCTGAATAAAAAAAGCACAGCTAGTAGTTTGGGAATAGTAAAAAGACATTTAATTATACCTGTGTGAAAATTTTTATCTTGCATCTAATTAGGCTTGACTACTTTTACTGAATTCAGATTTAGAAAAACTTCTCATTAACTAATTTAATGATAATTTCCAGTGGGTTATAAGGTCAGCCTTCCTGGTCTTACTATGAATATAAATATCAGCCAAGAGGCTAATCATTGATGAATTAATGCAAAAACCACTTGATTGCCTTGTTTTCAATGTGTGACAGTCCATTCTTAGCTAACTGTCCTGCCTGGAAAACAGTAAAACAGTCAGAAACATGCATATTTTTACTTGCGGCTTAAGAGATGTTTCTGCACTGATAGGTTATGTTCTTTTGCAAAAATGCTTCCAGGGACTGAAAGTCAACGTTATTGATCAGCAATCATCTCCATAATTGTATTGGCGTCTATTTAATTTCCTTCTGAGCTCCTTCTTAATTACCTTATTTTCCTTCTGAGCATTGCAATTAATCTCTTAGTCTTTGATTGGTTTAATGTGTCTTGTGGTCTGGTCTTTCTACGTGTTTTTTACAGTCTTCTGAACATGTTCAGAAGTCCACTTACTTGTTGATTAAAGTTGACGGGACTACAAGACAAGACATGTAGCAGAACCGGAAAGGAAAACAGTTTAGTGTATTTGATTAAAACAACAAAAAAAATCTATGTTTAAAAGATCTTTTGAAATGCTTTAAAGTGTGTCTGTAAGCTTGCATTTACTAAACAAAGACACAAGACTGCAAAGTTCATCTAAAAGTGAAAATGTCTGTTAGATGTTTCACACTTGACGGAGGGAGAAAAAGGACAAAAATTAGTCTGGTCTCTGTCCAACTTTTCTCTGCCAAATCCGAAAGCATCTACACATCATTTTGAAAACTAATCTTGAGTGCCGTGCCCAATGTGAAAACTAACTTTCAGACTCAATCTCTGCAGCAATCAATCTTCCGCTGTCAGGGTAAGTCTGTTGAAACCAGGAGCTGTGGATATGAAGAAGAAAAAAAAAGTAACACTTCAATTCCTCTCTTCAACTCTTACTGGCACCCAGCATATGTTAGCCTTGGCTCCGGATGAAACCAATATGAATGGGTGACAGGGGTGTTCTTGTAGAAGGAAATGGAAAAGTGAAATAATCCATCTGAGTTCCTTTCAAACAGGTAGATGATAGAAAAGATCTGTGGGAGTGGGTATAACACAAGAGATTTGTGATTGAAGTTGCCACTCAATGTTCCTTCAAATTGGTGAGCAGTGAAATAACATTGTTACCAGTGTGCATGAATAGCTGTATTGGTTGTATTGTACTGTTTTTTGATCTTGCTGCTCACAATCATTCAACCATGACTAATGATGCTGCAGAAGAAAGAACTTAAGAATGTTGGCAAAATTGATAAAAAAGAAATGTCATTCTGACCTGAGACCTGTCAGCATCTGTGACAAGTTACACTGATGTCTTTTTTTAACTTTTTTGGGAGCAGGAAGGAGAACTTTTCCTTATATGTGCCACAGGTATAAAGGAAAAGCCACTTCATGCTGTTTTTTAGTGCTTTTTTGAAATGTCATTGTTCAGGTCTTAATTGTACAGCTTACAAAGAAAACTGAATTTAACTGAAAATGACAAATATCTCCTGCAAAGCAACTGAGATTATCAGCCAACAGAACAGTAGCAAAAATGTGATGAAGTCAAGCAGGGACTATAAATTAGACTTGCTTCCCAGATTCCATCAGATCCCATAGGAGGCTATCTGAACATCTTAAGCTCTTTGTCGGGCTCTTTGAGTAATTTCTGAGTAGGTTTTGTGGGGTCCACTTTTATCCTTATTGAAGGGGGTTTGGCACTGTAGGTGAGGGTACACCATGCAGAAAGTGTGACTGCTCAGAAGAAATGTTTGGATGGATAGCAAGGTTCAAAGCAACAGCAAAGTAGGTTTTTACAGCAAATCGTTGCACTGCTAAAAATAAAAAAAAGGTTATTCAATTATATTATTTGTTATAATGTTGTGGCTGATCAAAATATATGATATTTAATGTCAACAAGTTTGATTATCAGCTAAACAATGGTTTGGATGTGTTGCAGTAAGCACTGCTGCTTCACAAGATAGGCTTCCAAATTTGACTGTGTCACAACCCAACTCAGAACTTGGGAGGTCAGAGGCAGGCAGGTGAAAGGAAAACCAACTTTTAATAAATAAAGAAAAAAAATAGAGAAATACTGCAATGGCATGTAACCCAAAGGTCAGGCACACAGGGAACAAAGCAACAACCAAAACTGGCTCAGAGTGAACAAAGGGGATCTGGCTGTGAACAGAGGCATTCCTGACTGTATAAATGCTGAGGGAGGAAAAGATTAAATGTGAGGCAGGTGTACTGATTAACAAATTAGGACCGGATGTGCAGTCCAACTATTGACTGGCAAGGAGCAGAAGATAATACAAACAGAAAAAGGCCAAGAAGTTTCCACAAGGATTCAAAATCAGAAGTAATGAAACAGGAGATGCTAAATAAATAAAAAAGGACCAAGTCAAACTGTGGCAGACTGGAGTGTTTCTGAGTGAAGTTTGAATGCTCTCCCCTGTGCCTGCGTGGGTTTTGCAGATATATTCTAGCTCCCTCCCACAGAACAACAACATGCATGCTAGGGAAAGTCTAAATTGACCATAGGTGTAAATATGTATGGTTGTCTGTCTCCTTTGTGTCTCTGCTGGACTTGTGACAGACTGGTGGCCTTTTCCAGTTCTTCTACCTCTTGTTCTGTGACAGCTGGGATAAGTTCCAGTCCCAAACCCTTAAAAGGAAAAAGAGAGGGTAAAAAATTAATGACTTGTTTGAAGGAGACACATCATCCCACTTTCTCATAAGTTTACACAATTTCCTGAGGTCTTAATAATATGTTTATGATATGCTAAGGTCAAAATGCAACAGGTTTACAGTAAACAGCCTCTTTTCCAGCTGATTTTAGAGGGTGTGACGGTGGTGTGTATGTTTGGAGGTGACTGTATACACACATTAGCACTGAAACAATTGTTTTGTTTTCAGTTACCTATATTTTGCTCTGCAGTTTAGTCATGAATTTTGACATAACTTGTTATGAGTCCCAGGAGTTTTGTTGTGAGGTTTTTCTTCATAGTGTTATAAAGTTTTTTAAAGCAAAACTTTAAAAAACCTTTTAGGAGAAAATTTATAACAATAACAACATTTCCATTCTGGCTTCTAGTGCATTAATTTACAAACAGAAAATGTCTTTTTTTTTCCCCTTAAGAATAACCAAAAGTTGACAAGCCATATTCTTGTGGGAATATAAAACAGTTAAACAATTACAAAGTACCATGGGATTATTTGTTTCTTCATTTGAATTAAATATTTAACGTCAGGTGAGTTTTCAGTCAATAGCAAACCTAACTGCAAAAGCTAAAAACTTTTGATTTTCCATTTATGCGGTACAGTGATTTTAATATAAATTGAAGGTAAAGTTGAAAAGTGATTTTTCCCTGCAAATTTAAACTGCTCACATTAGTTTTGAGCTGGCATTGACCTCGGACATGCAAATCTATGTTATCAGTCAACAAAAAAGTTAAACTTGCAACAAGTTTTACTCTTCAACAAATTATTTTATTTTTTATTATTCACAAATTCACATCAGTTTGTTATCATCAGTATATTAAAAGTAAGGGTTTGGATTTCTTTTTGTGTTTTTATGTTTCAAATCTGAGTTTATGTGTTTTTGACTGTCACTTGAGAAAATTTAATTTATGGAATAAATTCTTACTCAAAAGATAAACGTTAACGGTTTTGAGATTAGTTGCATTGTTTGCTGCATCGTAAATGCACATATAACACCATGTGAAACTATTTCATATTAAAACTAATTCAAATATGTAAAATATTTGCTGATATCGTCTACCTTCCTTTTTCAGGGAGTTGCTATTTATGTCTGAAATGTCAGCTCACATTGGCTCCCACTGGTGATTGGACAAATGTCAAGAGAAAGAGCTGAAGAAAACCCCATCCAATATATCCATCTCAACGGAGTGACAAAAATCAATGGGTGAGATGCTTATCAGGAGCATGTTAATAATTCATTCCAAGCCTATGGCAGGTGTATAATTGATCAAGGGCCGATAAGTTGCAGTGATAAATATTTCAGGCAGTGGCTGAGAGAGAAAGGAGCTCAGGCTTGTCAACAGACTCACAGTGGAGCATTCTCTGCAGGAGACGGGGTTTATTAAGTCTCCACAGTTGCGAAGTAATTTTCTCTGAATGCCTGTGCATTGTAGTGATAGCTCTCCCAGAGATGATGGTCACAGTTCCCATGGTGAAGATCAAAGTGTTCGGTCATGTACAGGCTGGCTAACAGTATGCTGTTCAGCTTTATGGATCAGCTCTGACACCCCATAACCAAACCCCCTGCAACTGACTGGGCTGCAGGGGATGGTTTACCTCTAGTCACTGGTTAAAAAAAAAAAGGAAAAAAAAGTACAGCACTTACTTGTAAGAGATCGCTTTTGATTCTGCAACTCATTAGATGCATTTTTTTGTTCTTTGTAGGGAATTCACAAGAGCTTACTGATAGAAATACAATCAGATCACAGAGATGATTAAAAAGAGTTACATTCTGTAGATAAAAGGAGGAGAAAGCTCTGCTTCTTTCTTTTTTTATGTACATCTTCAGAGATTTATTCTGAAAGGTCACGTTGCTGATGTGAAATAATAAGCTTTAAATCACCAGTTGCTGACATTAATATTCTTTAAACAAAAGGTTGGTCAGAAAAGTTTCCAAATAAATTGGGCATATGAAAAGCCATCCATCCAACATCCATTTTCCTTTCCCACTTTTTCTTTTCATCTTGCAGGGGAGCTGGTCTCCAGTGGTCATTGTGTGGGAGGTGGGGTCACAAGTCCACATAGAGATAAACGAAACAGACAACCGTTTGAGCTCTTTGTCACACCTAGTGACGATTTAGAGTTACTGATTAACCTAATATACTTACTTTTGGTCTGTGGGAGGAAACTGAAGTACCCGGAGAAAATCCACGCATGCACAGGAAGGCGATGCAAACTCCACGAAGAAAGGCCCCAGGAAGGAGGCCGTCCTGCGACCCTCCAGCTGTGAGGCAACAGCTCTAACCACTGCTCTGCTGGGATGCTCCAGGAAAAGAACCTAAACATAAAATACACAGCAAAATAAAAGATCAAATCAATATCAAAACTGAACAATATCTGACTTGGAAACCTCCAAAATATAGAAAATACACAGCTCATTAAATCTAGCTGGAACATGATGAGCATCCCCCCTTTATTCTCACAATTTTGACTTTTAACGTGTGCCCAAAATGCTCTGTTGCTGCTCCCAGAGAAGCAAACAAAACCCACACCTGATACAAATTTGATCACAAATTTGCAGAATGTCAGTTCTGGCGAGCAGAGGCAGTGATGGGTGATGAAATATTACCACTATATAATGGACTGAGTGTGCATCATCAAAGTGATTGAATGAACTCTCCTAGAATTTAACAAGGTTTTAGCACCTTGTGTTGGTTTGACCTTAGCTTTTAGAGCTACTGTGTGTTTTCCAGGCAATCTAGCAAAATGTCTCCACCATTGATAATCCTTTATGTGTAGCTTTGCTGAGTTTGACAAAGAATCTAAAGTTCTGAGCTTCATTGAAGTTATTAATTGCAAATGTTCAGCTGCAACTGATGTAAATGAAACTTCCCAGGGATGTGTCAAGTGCAGACATCAGTGATGTCCAATCCTGATCCTTAAAACTCTACTATTCTGCAGGTTTTAGATGTTTCTCTGCTCCGTTTCTTCTGCATAAACCTGTTAATGATCCATTTATTCAAATCAGATGGGTTGAAACAGAAAAACATCTAAAAGCTGCAGGATGGTGGCCTTTGAGGTCCAGGATTGGACACCACAATTACAGTCTTTGTAATTTTTCATAATGTAACAATGCATAGTCAAACTAAAATCAGCCTGCTTCTATTCACTCCCTAATTGTTGTAAAATGTAATTTCCTTCTTATTTATAATTTCCTGTTCATTTCCTGTTAAATGGCAGTTGTATTGTTGTAATTTGTACTGACTATGCAGGAAGTTTAAGTATTTGTTTCTGTCAGGAGAGTGTAATATAATTAAAGGCCTAGCATTTGTTGAAAGAATGCATAATGCCTTCTGCCTTTTTTAAATTCACCATTGCTGTAACAGCCACTTTTTGAGAGATGTGTTAATGTCCGGAGTATGCGTTTAGGACGACTCTCAGCAACTGCCACACCAAACCTGAGCTTAGTATCCATAAAATTAGCTGAGTTGGAGCCATTTTTGTGTTTGCTATGGTTGCTTATCTGTGGCGCCTTGAGTGGGATTGACTACAAAGTTAATCAGCTGTAGATGCTCATCCAAGGGTTACTTTCTGAGAGTTTCATTCAAAATTGCCCAGTGCTTCAAGAGATACTTATATGATGGTAAAACAAACACACACACACACACACACACCCCAACATGGGCAAAAACATTATCACTCCACCTTTACTGGCAGGTGATATCACCTATATGTGTTATATTTCATAATTTAGATCTAAAATGTGATCAAACTCCTGCTGCCTGTAGGTTTAATAATTCATGAAAACACTTACTGTTACAGCCTGGACAAAACAACTTATGTTACTTCATACTTTATATCAAAATTTACTGCAGGTCAAGTTATTCCAAATAGTGCTTAATAAAGTTTTCGACTGTAGAGATTTTAAATAATAATTTCAAATAAATTAAATGATGCGGAAACTGAAGTTTGACTGGTTTTACTTAACACCTGCGGGACCTTGTTTGAATCTCGTCTTCAACGCATCTTTTCTGAAACACATTACACAAAAACAAAATAAATGAAACAAGACACAAAAACGACATGTCTCTCATTTGCTGGTCTCCACTCTCCCTAATTATTGCCAATAGGAAACACGACACATCTCATAATAGATGATTAATTGCCATCAGACAGTGAACTGTGGTGTGAATGTGAGAGACAAATGAGAAAATAATCTTCCTAACACCTGTGAAAGCTTTTGTTTTATGTGGGTGTGAATAAATTCCTCTTTTTATTCAATGAAATATAACTCTGCAATTCATAGCTAGTTTTCAGCAACAGAAAAAGTGATGAATATTCATCATAGTTCGTTGTGAGCAAACAGGAATTTTGCTTCTGAAATTTCCATCCTGATTAGCAAACTAAACAGGAAAAACAGAAACAATGTAATTCATCAGCACAGAGATTAAATTAAATGATGATCATGTCAGTGCATAATGTATTAATATTATTATCATTTATTGATCTGAAGTGTTACTTTTATGATGTAGCTGGAAAAAATAAAAACAGTGGGAACATTTTTTACAAAATTTTAAACCAGACCAATATTTTGAAAAAGTACAATAATATGCAAGTAACAGTGGTTATCAATGAATTATACAAATGCAAAAATAGTTCAATTCTTCACATTTTCCACCACTCTAATAATTATCCCTCATTGCCAAAGAGCAAAGGCAGGCCATGTTTTTTGTCCATGTTTATGTGTGGGTGTCACTCTGTGATTTCTATGAATATTGATCTAAAATTGAATGTGGTAGTAGTGGAGACTGATCCCCATCACAAAAGCCCTGAGATGACTTTTGTTGTGATTTGGCGCTATACATCCTTCAAGAAACGCTATGCCTTTTATAGGTTTCATTGTAGCCTGCATAGAGTGAATCATCCTTTATGGAATAAATAATTATGTGCTTGAATAATTATTAAAATTTCAAACGGAATAGTTTTGTGAATCTCTTTTCTGGGAGACAAAACCTTAAACAAGCAACTCAGACGTTACACAAGACAGTTGTGATTTTTTTCTTCGTACCTTCTAAGAAATACTGTTTAGCTGGTAAATTGAGCACGAGATGAGTAAAGGTTTCAAACTAAGTCTATCTCTGTGGCAGAGGCTTTGTAAACGATGCAGCGACCCTGACATCATCTTTATGGGAACATGTCTTCAGAGAGCTTTTGAATATTCTAAGAAATACTCAAGGTCACTTAGACATAACAAACACAATAGAGCTTTGAACTGTGAGAGGAAAGTCTCACTGACATCTTGCCATCTTTTATATTCAGACAATAGCTCGTGAAATCTGTGATATCAAGTGCAGTCTCGCCGCCTCCTCATCAGCAGCCTTTTAGTTGAGTGCACTGCATTGATAGTGAAGATGCTCCAGGAATAAGGTCAACCACAGTACTAATGTGGAGGTAAATAACTGCATGTTCATAATTACTGGCAATTTAGAATCACTAGTTGAACTAACATGTTTGTTTTTCATACAATTCCTCCATAAAGAGGAAAATGATTGTTTCGCAGAAATATGCCCTTAAAATGTTTAAAACAGTTTAAAAACATAACGTTGTGGCATTTAGAGAGATAGAACAGATGCACAGTAGCTGAGGTTGAACTAAAAACCAGTTCAAAATGCAAGTTTAAAACAGCAAACCAGCAGTATTGTTGGCACAATAGTTTTTAATGAAAGTTTTAAACTCATCCACAAACTTTATATAAAGAATATTGTTTTAAATGTACTCTTTGCAGAGTATGAACATAAAAAGGTTACCCAAAACTTCACCAAACAGTGGAGTTTCAAACCCGTAAGTTTAACATTTGACCCATTTTCCATCACTTTGGGTCTTTCCATAGGTGAATAAATGCAAATTCATGTGGTAGTTGGCATTCAATCACAAGTTTTGCTGACAAACTTTTAATTTAAAGACACGTTAATTATTGATATTAGAAAAATACTGTGCAAACTTTGTTTACTTCATTATTTTGTTTTTGTCCGATCTTCGTGACTTTGCATATTTGTCAGGTTTAGGTTCAGATATGTTCAATGTCCAAGAAAACCAAAGATCAGCTGAACTAAATTAAACTATCCACTCAAGATTTAAGATTGCTCAGTTACAATTTTAAAAGCAGAGCCCCCTTTTTAAAATGACTTTACATAATTAGCACAATCACACACCTGAGTCAAACACCCCAGGTATTTTGCAAAAATAAAACCTTTGTAAAAATTATACACTAATTTATTAAAACTGTATTTTGTTGCCATATCAAACAGATGTTGAAATTTAAATATTTTGTAACCATTTACACACTGATCTGCTAAACTTTAAACACTTTTAGCACTTTTTACTTTACTTCTGATTATTGTGACAAATACAGAGAAAGCCCCCCAAAATAATCAAGGTCTACACAAGACCTTTGCTGCGGACTGATGAAAAAAATGCACTTATTGCTATATAGTCAGTCAACATTGCAAAGTCTGAGGCTGACAGTGTGCTTATAGATGTGCAAATCTGGGCTGGAGTTTCGCTGCATGAGTGTAATGTTTTGCTAACTGTGAAAAAAGAAACATTTTACTGTGTAAGCAACCATAAAGAAACTTTAATAGATTTGTCAAATTCCAAGATGACAATATAATTGGGCTGAAATTACAAAAGGGAGGCTTATAAGCCACCAGACACTATTTTCACACATGGATTTGCCACCACAGAGTCCTGACTTTTTTCCATTTGGGACCTTTGGGATGTCCTGGAAAAGTCTTTACAGAACAGTCGGACTCTTCGTTCATAACCACAAGCTGGTGAAAAACTAACTCAAACCTGGATGGAAATAAATGCATAAACATTTGGAAATGAAGGCATGACGAATGCATGCAAAAATTAAAGCTACAGGTGATCCAACACAATATGAGAGTTTTGGCCTGGCAGAGCAGGTCTTTTTCCACTGAATCAACCTTTTTACACCATCGTATTACTGCAGCAGCCAAGAATGAACTAACCATCTCTGTGTGTGGGTGTGTGTGTGCGTAAAACCCAGCCAACTTTAAGATAGCTGAGGATTAATTCCATATCTGAACAATTAACCATCAAGGATGCGGATCTCTGGCTGTCCCGAGCTCTCTGACCACAGCTGAAAGACTCCCTGCCATGTAAAGGAGGATTAAGCTATAATATGAAAAATCTTTTAATCTTTTATTTTCACTTATGTCGATTTAGCTCAATGCACCTACCCAAGACAAGAAAAAATATTGCAATATAAGAGAGAGGTGATAACTCAGCAGGAGGAAACAGATTAGGAATGAGTTGCTTGTGACCTTACCTGTAACTTTTACACACTTCTATTTCTTTAACTGAATTATAGCTTTGCCATTTCTGCCTTGGATCCCATTTTCCAAAACCATGGGCCATATGTTAATAGATTGCTTTAATTAAATATTTCTAAGTTTAAACTTGACTAAGATTTTAAATGGCTTTCGCAGCTACAGGCAGAGTAATATTGTTCGCTGCCGTTGGTGCGATATCTGAATGCCTGGCATTCTTCTGGGTAGGAAAATCAATTTCTATCTAATGGGGGCATGTAATACAATAATACTGGTCAATTATCGGTGCAAGGGTATGATTAGCATCATCATTGTTAACCTCTCAGCTTTCAGCTGGAAAAATCCGGCATCACTTTGAATACTTTAATAGTGAAGCCACAGCAATGTAGGGGAAAAAGAAACTCATTTCACTTGTTACAAAAAGGCCATATCTCACTTTCTCTGACACTGGATTTGATGCTCTAATTAAATATTGAGAGCACATTACACAGCTCACATATTACAGTGAAGCCACCTGAATACTGTCATTATTGGCATGCTGATAATATGCATATTAGCAGCAGCTTTTCACTTTCAGACGATACAGAAATTATTATTTAGCATATTAGCATAAGTAAATAAAACTAATAATAAAATCTGACCTTGACAATTGCACAGATTTAGAAAAAACTATATAGTTTAAGTAATATAAACCTAGTAGTAATACAAATAAATATAAGACTAATCATTTTTACGGCAACCTTCAATGTATTAAAATTTCATGAGTAAAAGCTAATAAAACTAGACAAACGTACAAAAATAATTTAAAAATTAAAATTTTTTAAAGGAAAAGAACCAAAACAATGAAAAATTAAATCAATGACATTTTAATTTATTAGAATATTTATTTAATGAGGGAAAAAAAAAGAAACACTTTTCATTATTTGTCTTTTGAGGAGCTTATTAAAGGAAGGACTAAAGGCTGGTTTGCAGTGCTGTTCAAAAAATTATTTTTATTTTCCTATAAATGAATGCAGGAAAGAACAACAATCGTATGATGAGCTGTTAGTTATCGCCCACCACCAAAAGGCGAAGGCAGAGCTTTAATGTTTTATCTGTGTCTGTGTGTGGGTTCATGTGTCTGTCTTTTACAAAAAATATATATCAGGAACCATTTGACAAATTTTAATAAAACTTTCAGACAGTAACAACTGGGTGGACATCTACAACTGATTATCTGTTGGAGTCGACTCATTTCAAGATGACTTTAAAAACACAGAAATAGCTATAACTCAATCAGTTATACAGATATTGACCTAAAATCTGATGTGGTAGTAGCTGAGAGTCACCTTCAACACATATTATGAGCACTGACAGATTGCAGAAGATCTTTCTTTAAAATTAAACTTGTAACTAATTGGAGTCAACTCTCTCTGTCTGTTTAAAATATCTCATGAACGACTGAACGGATTTTATTGAACAATAATCATTGGATGTAGCTCTACAGTTGATTCAATTTCCACAACTAATCAACATTAGCCAACATAAAAATAACTGTATCTTATTCAGTTATATTGGCACTGATACTGAGCTAAAATTTGATGTGACAGCAGGTGAGTTTTTTTACAACACATTCTCTGAGCGTGACATTTTGTGATATCTCATGAGGTTGCACATAATGTTATTTTCAAGGTATGACCAAAACGTCTACTTGTCTATTTGTTGTCTATTTCTCAGCACAAAGTGATCTTAGTCTACACCTCTGGCATGACAGGCAGTGGATGATAGGCATTCCTTTAAAGAATAATAGGACTTTAATGACATGTCAGGGCTTTTTTTTTTTCTTTCACTGAAGCAAATATTCACTTCGTTTCTGTGTGCTGCCTGCAGTTTTGAAAGCTAAAATCAACAGAATACTTAAACGACGTGAACCTGGAAAAGAGTTTAGCCACCTATGTGAATTCATCTTTAGAGAAGTTGATCCTTTTTTTTTACTGTCCAAGAACTTCAATTAATATCAGCAAGTGAACACAGGCGGTCATAAATGATAGGTTTGTATTAAGACATCACTTGCTTATTATTCATCCCCGACCCAAAAACCCTCACCATCACAAAGCTCTTAACTGACTCGACCAGCTTCCCAAAGGACAGTGTAGTGATGCGTGCAGTGTGCCACAGCAATTAGATAGACTCCTCTGGAAGTGCTCCTCTGGTTTGATACAAGACATGGAAATGGCTTTTTAACACATTTAATGAATTCCACTCCAATAAGTGGCTTGTTTGTTTGTTTGTTTGCTCCAGAAACTGATAATTTACCCAGCTTCATAAATTTTTGCTTTGTTGCTTTTAAAGATTAAGATAAATGTTTGTTTTTTACATTGATAAGAAAACAGAGCCTTTAAAATCTCAGTTAAGATTTTTCGTGACCAGCACTGATAGTTGATTAATCAGCCATGACAACAGACACAAAATGTATTCATAGCAATGTAAAAATCAACAATTAAGCCCTACAGTATATCTTTATAAATATAGAACTGCAGAAACACAGTATTCATATAGTCAGAAACACAATAAAAGGTCACAATTTCTTGTCACAAGCAACTTGATGTGGCTGCTTTCAAGGCACTTTTTTATTTTATTTTTTTAATCAATTTACTTAGAGAGCTTCTGATTTAAAGTTGATCCAAAGTAAAGGAGGAAATATGTATTTGTTATTCTAGCACAAAAAGAATCAGCATCATCACTTTGGTTTGCTGAAGAAGGAGAACGTAAACCTTAAAATTAAATTTTTTTAACCTAGCCAACAATAATAATGCAATTAGCTCCATATTGGTGTACTGCTAAAATAAATATTTGTCAGTCATACCATTAAAAGAGCCTAAAATCAAAGCTGATAATAATTAAAGGCCTAGAAATCCTTGAAGGAATGCTTATCAGCTGCCACCTTTCATACCTGTTGAGAAATGATGGAGTTACAGCTGTTTTAGTCAAACATTCAAAATGACGTCATTCACAAGCTGTCATGCTCAGAGTATGTGTTGTGAATGACTCTCAGCTCCTAACACATTACATTTTAGCTGAAAATCTGTAGAATTTAATGAGTTGCTGATTTGTATGTTGGATAATGTTGATTAGCTGAGTGGTGGCTATCTTTAATTAACTTTACTCCAAAGAATATATTCTGACAGTTTTGTTTGAATTGGTTGGGTGGTTGATAAGATATTTTGCTGACGAACAGGGTTGACTCCAAATGTTAATGTTGATCGTTCAAGCAAAGATCTTGATTAATCAGGAACGGTTCAGTTATGTGTTTGGAACGATTCTCATCTACAACCACGCCAAGTTTTAGCACAATACCTGTAAAACTAACTGAGTTATAGTTATTTTTATGTTTTTAAAGGTCGCTTAGCTGTTGTAGCCATCTTGAATTGGGTTGACTTTAAAGGTTAATTAGCTGTCCAATAACTAAATCCTGAAAGTCTCATTAAAATCTGTCCAGTGGTTCATGAGATATTTTGGAAACAGATAGTCACACACACACACACGGGCAAAACATTATAGCCCGCCTTTGCCTTTTATAATTATTGAATAATTTATATTCTTTTAAAGTGTTAACCACCAACAACCTTAACTGGGTTTCTCACATTTTTTACTTGAATTGTTTATGATTAGATAAGTGGTAAATAAATATGATCAGTGGTCTTTCTTTGTCAATGACACCTCTGAGTGAAACAAAAAACTTACAGTTTGGACCTTTATTCAGTGACAAACAGTGGTCATAAAAGACTCACTGAGTAATTAATCTCGCAGGGGTGGTTAAACTTGAAACCGGTGTTTAAGTTTAAAAGAGATGAGATTTCTGACCTCAGCAGTTTTTTATTTGACGGATACTTTCTTGCTGTCTGTGTTTCGGCAGCCAAGTCTGTTGCAATAAAGAAAGTCTGACAACACTCAACAAGAAAAATGGTGAAGTAAGTTGTTTTGCTGACCGAAAGGCTTCTCCTGTTTTCCAGCGGCATAAAAAAATAAAAATAAAATCCGTTTTCATATCAACAAAAGTCATTGAACAACATGCAGGGAGTGAAGCTGTGCAGGACTGCTAACATTTTTCGCTGTTGCGTTTCATTCATTATTCACTACAGTTATGAAAGTGTAAAATGACTGCTCCTCAACAGTTTTCACGCAGTCATACTCATTTTCTTACCTCTCTCTGACCCCAGCTCAGCCCTCGGCTCTGGAATAGTTGTGGCACAAGCTGTGTTGGAGGTGCTAAATTTTCAATGTGGCATATCACTGAAGGTGTCTGGTGCCACTTAAATGTTCACACCTTCTCTCAATGTCATGATGTGCTCCGTTCGCTTCCCACCTAAGGGACAAGACAAGAGGTCACAGGAAAACATTGTTCTGTTTACAGAGGAGTTATGCTGCCGCTGTGCAGCTCCAAACTGTCCGCACGTTGTTGAGCCGCAGCATAAAGTCAATACAAAGTCATTCACCTGAAGAGTTATTGTTGTGTCAACTTCAATGAGTGTTTTTCAACCTATCGTTTTACTGCCTGAGAAAGCAATATCCCTCTGTCAGCCCTACATTTTACTATTAAGGTATCCTATTCGATTGACACCACCCCCTCAAAAAAGTCACTTTGCTACATTGAATTTACATGTTTGGAATAGATTAGTCATCCGAAAGCTAATGACAGCAGCACATTAAGAAGCTTGACCTTTTATATGATGCACATTAAGAAGCAAAAACTGACTTAGTACAATATCATATTGTTGCAAAAACCATGTATCTTCATTTTTTAAAATCATATTCATGTTTTTGCATAAGTCAACATTATTGATCACCCTTCACATCTGTTTGCAGTTTTATGAATGGGCATCCAAGGAAAAGTGTTGTTTGAGATACAAGGTGGAAAGCTGGAAAGCGAGCAACAAACTTACTGTGGAACAAAAATGCAAGATCACATCATCGTCATCATCCTTATTATACTATAAAAACTTTTTTTTAAAAATACATATAAACAAGTCACGGTGATCTTTCTTTATGTATGTCAAACCTAAATCAGTTTAATCCATTTACCTAAGGTATGATTTCATCATAACTAATTAAATTTCCAAGTAATCAAAAGAACTAGTGTGACAAAATCCCAGCGAGCTTCACTCCCAACAATTAGGGTCTAATGAGTTCATCAATGATTTAAAGATTGGACATTTGTGCTCATGATGTAGTTGTCTAATCTGTCTTGTTTTTTTGGGACATTTGAGACATGTTGTAAATATTGTTGATTTCCAGCTTTATTAACTGCTTACTGTTGTTTGTGTTTTATTTATGTCATCTTATTATTTTCTTTGTACTCCTCTTCTATCAGTGATAGTGACAATGAATAGCAGTTAGTCAAATTTATTTTGTTTTCATATTCACATTTTACTTTACTCTGAACATGATATTCTTATTGAAACCTGCTCCCTGCTTCCTATTTTAAAATGTTAGAGACCACTGTGTAAATTAGCAAAAACAGTTTTATAAACCCCCAAATTGTATAAAATGCATCCTTCTTGGATGTCCTTTGCAACCTGATGTTCAGACCTGACCTATAAGTTAAAGTTCAGATTCCTCTGCCTGTTCTGTTGATAGATGAGTGTACTTTCACAGGTCGAAAACCTCTCACCAAAGTGAGAAAATCTTGCTCATTAAACAATCAGGGCTCAGCTGATTAAATTACATTCAACTCCCATTTACACATCTTTAATTAAAGTCTTCTGATATTTACAACATGTGGTTCTTTCAGTTTGAATCTGGGATATATTAAAAAAAACATTTAATTAGACGAACATCATTATTTTCTGATCTATATGAGCACTCCTAAAGATGCATAAATGGAAAAAGTAAATGAATGGAAATATATTTAATTTATGTGTATCTGCAGTTCTGGGAAGTTGATGAAAAAATACTAATAATAATTAAAATAATTCTGAATGCATTATACTAGTTTTAAAATAATGAATTTAAAATTTAAAGACATTTTTTTAAGATATAGACTATGGATTAGGATATGATTTAAAAGCTCTGAAGAACATCAAATCCATATTTGTTACTCTTGGACATAAATAATTAAATAGGTATTTTTATTTATTTATTTTTTGTATGTACACCTGAATGTTGACAGCACACAATGTCAAGAATTTAATATCTTACCTAAAAGAAAAATTCTCAAATTTTGTGGGCATCTGTAGAAGCTATGGACTTTAGAGTAACAACAAATAAAATGTTAAAAATGGGGCAAAAAACAAAGCATTTTAAATAGGAAAAGGTCAAAGGAACCTGGGTGTATGAGTTTCAGTGCAAATATTTTGCAATAGACTCATCATCCCCTGGTAATACAACACACAATTGAACCAAGCTTCCATGGAGAGGAATCTATCCATCTAACAGCATCAATTATTCATTTCACTCTGTCTTTCTCCAGTCAGGTTACAAGGCAGAAGCTTTCTCTTGGAATTGTGGTTGAAATCAGAGGAAAGTTCTTCCCTCGGTCTGACAGCTTCCAACAAAACACATGTAGAGGTCTCTAGTAACAGATTCTGCAGGAGGAACATGACCTGAATTTACCAGAATAGACTGAACATCTATTAATCAAGTTAATGACTTGAAAGGCAAATATGCTCAACTTTGCAAAGTGCACTTAATGATAGTAAGTTCAATATGCACCATAACTTTACATCAACATCTGAAAGCCAGGAGCTTAAAATGTGGAGCCCAAGCAGATTGCTCAGAACAGATCGATACAGCCCACAGAGGGTGAAAAACTGCTATATTATTCATGAGTGATAATGACTTCTCAGCCTTATCATGTCAAGCCTGCAAAATACAAATTTATGTTGCTCTACACTTTGCATCAATCAAACAAAAATAATGATGCACAACACTGCAGATCGTCATACAGTATGCTTGTGTGTAATGTAACTGCATTTCTGTTCTCTACAGCGAAAAGCCAATGGTCATTATCTAAACTCTGCCGAACTCCTCATCATGCTGATCCTGTTATTGTTGTAGACATAATTAACACAGTCCTGCTGGATAATCCTTAATTATTTGCCAGTGAACTAGATGATATGCTTTATTGTTGTTATGGGAGGGCTGTTGAGTCCAATCTCAGGACCAAGATTTTAATGATAATTAGTCTGGGTAAGACGTAAAGTTAATTCCTAATTTAATTGGCATTTAAGACAGAGAGAAATTAATCCATTTAACTTATACCATACTGAGGAATTTTAAGGAGGCTTGGCAAGGTCACTGGCTTTCAGAAATATGGCATCCTTCTGGATGGCTGTAATGGGCCTTTACTTCATTAAAGCTGACAGAAGATCTTAACTGGACTGTTTACGCTGAAAATGAAATGAGTCATCTCTGCTTATGCTTAATGAACATTAAAGAAAAAGGTCAATGGTTGACATATAAACTCAGTATACTGCATATAGAGGATCAAGAACACTGAGTGCCTCATGTAAGGCAGCCATCCATCCATCCATCCATCCATCCATCCATCCATCCATCCATCCATCCATCCATCATATAAATGTAAATATAATATTACATTGGTTGATTTATTTCCTTGGAAGTCTATGATCATAATTTATACTGGTATTTTGAGATGAGTTAGTTATATTTAACACATGGCATCTTGCTTACAGGCCGAAATCGTAACTGTCCACCTTACACATATCAAACACACACAGTTGAATTGGCTCCTTTCACCAGAACCAGACTTTTAGATTTAAGCTCTTCTGACACCCACTTGTTCTGTGTTCTGTGAAACAGAGCCTCTTACATTTAAAGAAATCCATGCATGTGTACTGCTGGTTTTCAGTATTTGCAGTGTGTTATAGATGCTTGCATGATTTACACATAATGTAATGAAATATTAGAAAATAGATTTTATTTATTGAAGCATCATTGTGTACATATTGTCATTGCATATTTATAATGAACCCAGTTTTGTTTTAAAGGGGGTGGGGATTGTGATAATTTTGTATGGTTACTGTTACTCATATTCAGAGCAGTCTGCTCTGTACATGCCACATCTGTTGAAGATTTACAAACACAGACTCTCAACATTGATACTGGTATTTATTATATATGGTCAAAGCACTTAAGGTTCAACTCCTGGCTGGCTCTCCAATAATGTTGTTTTTATTTCATAATTAAACAATGGACTCAAGGATTGACAGCTAGAGAAAGTTTTTTTGAACAACTGTAATTCAAGTTTCTCATAGTTGAACAGTATAGCACTCTGGATCTCTCTCTGAAAGACCAGTATTCATTCTGTTTATCTAGCTATCTTTAAGGCAAACTCGGGACACAAAATTACTTAATGAACAGACATCTTCACAGATGAACATGCGTATCATAACAATTGTAGACAATCTGGCTCTGAGTATTTTTTCTTTGGGTCTTTGTGGCAGAACCAATGAGAATCAGATATCTCAGTTACATTAGAAAATTTTGGCCTCAACATTAGCTCCTGCAAGTATTAATGTATTATGCAACTTGTTTCAGTAGATTTTAATACAAGTTTTTGAACACTTGTTTACCTAAAACTTAGCTTGCTTCTTTATATTCAACATTGTGATGCAAAGATAATATTGCAAGGTTCTAAAAAATCTTGTAGTTTCATTAGATTTACCTGAACAGATGGAGTTGCCTTTGACTTTGATAGACAGATGCTTCATTCAGTCACTTACTGAAGCTTTTTTCCCAGTGCAAGCTCTTTTTTTAACCAGTTTAGACAAATAATTTCTAAGAAAGTTCTGTAAAACAAATTATCTGGTGTTTCTGGTGACCTGCCCCAGATATATCTGACAAATAAAAAGAGTAAAGATCCTCATGAGGTTTGTACAGTTGCAGTTTGGTCTAATTACTGTAGGGTCTCCTCCATGAAAGAGTGAACCAAACCAAGGGGGAAATGGTCCTTATTTAAACGTTTAGCTTGTATATTTTACCATTTAACAAACTGTAGCTTCTAATAAGCTCTGAGATATTCTGACAATTATTTATTCAGTATACTGATCTCTAGAAATAACCTATTAATATAACATTAAATTGGAAACATAGATTTATTTACTGCAAATGATGATAATACTGAGGATAATCAGATAGATAACAATACAAGAATGTTGTTTTTGTCATTTCCTATGAGTTTTAATAAAAATCTTGCTATTACTGTCTTTCTGTGGTACAGTTTTCTCTATCCAGTTTCCAAGGAGGTGTACGAAGCTGCAGCAAGAATGAAAAGAGAAGACAGAGTGAAATGGTTTTCTTTTCAATGTGAAAAACCCTAGTAACGAGGAGGATTGTGCATCAGCCTTTGTACATGATGGTGTCTCTGTGAGGATGGGAGGCTGTTAACTCTGCACTTACATTAGTTGAGGAACATTAATCCAGATGGATTTACATGCAGTACCCATTACAAGTGGATTGTCGTTGATTTAACAGTAAACCAACCAACCCTACACATTGCTTATTGCCCTTGATGGGACATTAGGAACATTATAAGAAATTGTTTTGTTTCATTCTTGAAATGTGGATCTTGATTTGACAGATCTTTTCTCTAAAGCCTGACACTTTTAGTGAAGTCTTTCTATAAGCTTGTTTGCTCTGACAACATAGACAGAAATGAATATTTTTAGGACTCATCAACACTTCTCTTGGATCCAGGTTACAGGATCACACTTTCTGCAGACCCCCAACCCACTTCAATTAGTGACCTCCGCGGGCTCTCTGAGTGGAGTGCTGAGATACTCCTCAAATCCACATGATCAGAAAGTATGATTAATGCTTGCTATCCATCGCAGCTAGGGCTAATCATCCAAATATTCTCAGAGCCATTAATACCTCTCAAAATACTGGCTAGAAAATCAGCTTTACACAGCATTTTATCATAACCTAACTACTCCACATCCTAACTGCAAAGTGTTTCATGAAGAATACAGCCAGTTAGATTTATTGTAATTGGTCATATATCTTAAACAGCTTCATAGCATCTTTAAGTTATACTTAAATCAAACAAGGGCAACAAAAAGAACTCAATTAAAAGGTAGGAAATATATCATTTATATTTTATGTTGTAGCTGCAATGCCATTTCTTAATGTGGGATTAGATAGTTAAATTTGACAGAGAAAATAAAGATTATGCACTGTGAAGATGAGTTCCAAAGGATCTGTGATTGCAGTCCTTATTTTTGTACTGGGGGCTTAAAGGCTCCATCTTATCTGGTGAAAGAACAGAATGGTCCTTCGAACACTTCAACTAATCACCCATCTGTGACCATTGTCTACAAGAATCATACGTGAATGAGCTATTTATTCTCATTATAATGAGGATGACGATGAGTAGCATTTGATTACTTCCTCGTAAACAATGCAAAGTGAAGTGCGGCACGTGTCCAGGCTCTTGTGGCTCAATCTGTGCTCAAATACCAAATTTTTAATCCCAGAATTTCATTACTGCTGTCTTTGTTCCATAGATGTGTAGCAAACTAACACAAAAAGAACACAATATCACTTTTCACCTTCTAGTTTTTGCTCCAGAAGTGATCAGATTATTTGATACCATCATTCTGTTCTATTTTCTCCACCGTAGAACTTCCCCCAAGGGGGTACACAACCATGATGGTTTTCCAGAAATATTATTGACCCGGCTTGAAGCTGAAGATGGCTATTACTGTAATAATACTCTTACGTAAGGTTGATAAGGCTCAAGTTAACAGTCTGACAGTGTATCAATTAAAAGTAGCTGGGTGGGGTGCTTGACGAAAAATATCAGCCTTACAGAAACACCTACATTTTTATCCAAGAGTCTGCAATCTGCCTAAAATTTTGACTACAATAAGTGTGTTGCTTTATTGTAAATTTTTTGTCAAAGGCAGCTTTAAAACTAAAAAAATGCTGAATTTTAGATGTAATGAAATAAACTAGTCAATAACAAGGTTGTTGGCTAAGAGCTTTTACAATGAATTGATGTTGAACTGCCAAAATGCAGAATTGTGAATTACAATTTGTATTTAGTCTGCCTTATTCTGTCAGACTTATTAACTTATTTTGAACCCTTTGTTGTTGGTTAGCATCAATACAACAATTTACAGGAGAAAAAGGAGCCATAGCATTAAACTGACCCACATGGCAGGAATTCTGCACTGATAATGTCTATAATGAAAAATCTGATTTAAAAACACAAAAAGGAGTACTCTTTTTCTTTGTTATATTTACTTCACTTACTTAACTTCTTAAACAATACTATAAGCTCTACTGTCTCCAGATTACTAGGACATTAATGAAATCATTTTGGCCAATTTTCTGATTTACCAGCAATTGAGGAGGTTGTTAAATATTAAAGGGGTATATGACGGTAAATAATATTGCAAAAGGCCACAGAAACAAACAAACAAACAAAATATATAAAACTGAATCAATGTACTTACTGTAGATGTTAGACCTAATTACGATTTACAGCTCAAAATAATGTCCAGCAACACATTTTTTGTATTATATTTTCCATAGAATACCATGTAAAACAGTATAACACTTTTTATAAGATAAAATGCTTCACTACATTACTGGAAACTCACTTGGTAGGTCTTAGAAAAAATAAAAATACCACCATTTCCTCTTGAGATGATTAAAACAGAATGTCACCACTGTCGCTCTCAACCTCACAGGATGCCCATTAAGGCTATCCATTAAAGCCTGTTTTTATTTCATCTTGAAGATGCTTTTATCAGGAGAGATTTAACAGTTCAGGCACAAAGTGAAGTCTTATATGTCAGCTAGTTTAGGGCACACAATGCACCAAAAGTCAGACTTAATAGTGGAAAAATTATATTTACTCTGTCTTTTTTTTTATTATTTTTCCTCCAAGTGCATTACTTATCTAGAATCACTTTGAGCTAACACCTCTCAAAATCTTATTGTTCCTCTTCATCTCAAATTGCCACTGACTTGTTTTTTTATCCAACAACACAATAAAAAGCAGCCACAAAGAAGGTATGATGGCAGATCAGTCTTTGCTAGGGACCAGCACAGTGTGAAATTAAGTGTTGTTGTTGTACGCTGCAGCATTTATTAGTGTTCGTGGCTGCTAACCTCTGTTACCTTATCAACGCATCATGAAAATTACAGATGCAGAAATGATAAAGCTTCATGAATATTCAAAAACGGAAAATAACCACAGTAATTAGTCTAACATATTACAAACCACATGATTTTCAAGTCAGTTTGAGAAAGCGTCCATTAGCAATGTTCTCTTAGAAAAACTGGCTTTATGTTCATGCTTGATTAACAATAAACTTGATTATTAAATCATTAGTATTCATATAAAATGCTTCAGTGTAGCCTAAGAGTGTCTTGGTAATCAGAAGAAAAATGTTCAACCTAAATTTTCTTTTCTGTGTATACCCATTATGAGTAACAGAAAAGTTTTTTTTTTAAATCTGATCTCTGAGTATAAAGTTATAGTCCTTTAACAAAGCAAAATCTTTTCCAGACTTACAGCTCTGCAAATTATGATGTAAATAATTTCAGAGGTGGTCAAAGCAGCAGTCTGTTTCCTGTGCACTTCTTTTTATGAAGGAGACCTCATGTAGTCTCTGCAAAGATAAAGAGGAACTTGTAGAGAATATTTTTCAGATCTGTTGTAAGAACTAATGTGAATAGAAGTGCTTCAAATATATCTTGTGCGTTACTGCAGCTGAATAAAGGAATATCACTGTTTTCGTTTTAAGATTCGGAGAATGTTGAAAGTTTTAGATCGCGCCTTAGTCATCGCTTTCAAAAAGCTTCTATTACAGAGGTCACAACTGCACTGAATACAATACATACATTTGTGGCATTTTATTAAGCTTAGAAAAAGTGCAGAAGGATATGGTTTTGCACAGCAGGATATGACAATAGAAGCTGGAAGCAGAAATGCGTTAAAAGAAAAAGCTGAGCAGGCTCATAAAGTTGGCAACTGCAGAGAAAATAATCCCTCCTTCTAAAACTGTTAGATGTAAAAAAAAAAAAAAACTATTTATATTCAAACAAAAACCTAGCTCCCATATTTGCTCTGTCCAACGGGAAGCTTTGCAAGCATGTTAACATTCATGAAAATACCGCAGCTGTTTGTGATCAAGCAATACATTCTCCACCATGAAGTTCTACTGCAAAAGTGGGTCTTTATAAAAGGAATTTACTGATGCTCCAGGTTAAAAAAAAAACACAAATTAGAAAAAAAGATTTAAATACTTCTCAAGGATCAGTGTTCTTGGTGAACAAGCTGGTGCTCAAGTCTCAGTAACCTTTGCTCTGAAAATGTAAAGTTTTATGGTGGGCTCCCGGTGATGCCCACTCTGCTGGGCGTCCCTCCCACTGGACCTCTCAGGAGGTTGGCTCACCAGTGAGGATGGGTATATGCCCTTTCACCTTGGTCCTTCTGGGTTCCAGCTGCCGCGGTGGACTGATGCCTGCCCGGTGTGTTGGGGCTCTGTGGGGGCCTCTCCTTATTGGTGCTGCGCGGTTTCTCTGCAAGGGGTTAATGCGGGCTCTGGGGTGTTGGAGGGTTGGGTCCCGGGCTTGGCTTGCACAGCGTGAGGTGGTAGCATGGCTGGGTTGGGGGGCTGGTGCCCTGCGTCTCGCCCCATACCTCTTTGGCCTGGGGGCTGCTGACCCTTCACTGGCAACCTACCTTTGTTAAGATGCTCAGCTGCCTTGGGGAGGTGACAGGTGTCTGTTTGCCTGGGGCTGGATCCTCCTGCCCTTTCTGCTTTGGCTGCTGTAGATGGCGGACCTTTTACTATTCATGGCACTTTTTAAAACTGTACATCTCCAGGTGGCGTGCTCGCACATATACACCTGCATAACATGAACACACCTTTTTTTTATACAGTCAGTCTTTCTGTCTTTCTGTTTCACATACGCTTACCCCCACCCCCCTTACACACACATACCTTCCTGCACTGATTCACAAACAATCCTGATGGTTGAAGGTCATACAAACAGGTTACTATTACAACAATATGGCCTGGCTACTCTGATGCTAGATTCAGTCTTGATTCAATAAAGCAAATCATCCAATTAGGATTTCATCTTGAGTTATCCTTTTTGTAGAGCAAATCTGTTCTGGCACACATAGCCAGCCATCTTCTCTATATGGTATGTCTGAAATACCATAACAGGACAAAAATAAGGTAAAGTTTTTAAACCCATGACACAAAAAAGGTAAACAGTAGGGCAACATTTTATGATTACAAAACAACTTTTGCCACTCAAGCTTCTCCAGAGCTCAGGTCACCTCATCCCTTACTGTGTGTGCAAGGCTAAAAGTGATCCAAGTGATCAAAGCAGAAATTCCCCTAAAATGAGAATTTTAAGTAGCAGATAAACTCAAATTATTTTCTTTTTCCTTTTTTGCAGCATCTGTTGACCCTCTTATGAACCACAGTAATCCAAAGAATAGCAATACAAGAGATGAAACTACTGCTTAAGTTCCTAGAAAAACTGATATACACCAACCAGTTTGAGTAAGTGAATATCATGCATTTGAAAACACGCTGGCTTAACACGATCTCTGCCACATACATACACAGAAATATCATCACTTCTCCCACCATCTGACAGGAGCATTGTTTCTGTATCTGTCTATCACACGTGTAGGAGTCACACAGAAACGCACAAAAACTTAAAATAGACGGAAATAAAAATAAAAGTTGGACATGGCCTGACCAGATGGTAAAAAACACTGATTTTTATTGTGAGAAAACATTCACAGTAGTTTTCTAAACGATACATAGGTACAAAACTACTTCTTATTTAATTTCATATTCAGAGAATAGTTGGAGCTCAAACAAAGTGGAAACATAGTGCTCAGAGTGCATCAATAAATGTTCACAGCTAATTTTTTCATTAACTTTTTGCATTTGATTTCTTTTTTGAAAGCAGGTTTGTTGCATCTCATTTTTGTCCCTGATCAAATAACAAAATGGGTGATTTATTTAAAAATGAATAAAAACTATGAAGGCAAAAAAATGCTGACAATTCAGTCATGAAAACTGAAACCAAATTGGAATATTTTACTGAAAATTTAAGGTAAGACATTCACATAAGTTAACTTTTATTTACTTTTGCTGATAAACTGAGGGTATCCATTGTTGTCACTTATTTCTTCAGAGAATGTCCACACTGGCACCAGCTGTTGTTGAAAAATTATCTTTAAACATTTTACATATCTTTGAAGAAGCTTCTTATTTGTGAGGAGAAAACAAAAACAAGCCTCTCTTCCTACTGTGCTGCCAGTAGGTGTCCATCCACAGTATGCAGACCATGTGATAGGATCCTATTGCTGGTAGTGAAGTCTGTTCTCTGCACAGAACCAAATCTGTGTCTAGATGAAAGATGTGTTTTGATGAGGGCTGTATGAGAATTTAATGAGGCAAGATGGGACTGAGCCCCGGAGCTAGAGCCGCCTATTGATGTGAGAAGTTTTAAGGGGATTCCTCCCTCTTTGCCTTTGAGTTGGATACGTTTATGTGAGCTTCTGCAATAAAGCATGTGTATTGCAAATGGTATTTTATATGATTTGTTTTCTAAAGGGATGCATGCGCAGTTCTCTGTGACCCTGATGCGAACTGCTTCAAAGCCATCGTTTGACCTTAAAGGGCACGCCACAGCTAACAATAGCCTAGAACTACCTCTGTTAGATAATACCATTGCACCCTCACAAAATCCCCTGATCCATCTTTAGTTGAAAGGAAAGCCTGATTCAAAGACATGCCTTGGGCAAAGTACATCTAAAGTAAAGGAAAATCAGCTTCTCCAGCTAGCCTTTGATAGAGGGGCACCCCCACTGTAAGTTTTGATTTCTTAATGTATTTACTAGTTGCTACATAAAATTTTTTGATTGTCTCTGATCAGAGATGGTAAGTGTGAGGATCCTCCTTTGGGATGAATATGTGTTTTGAATGGCGTAATGTGTTCTTCTAATGTGCTTTCCATTCACTTCCTTGCAGTCCTCTCAACATAACCTCTTAATGTTTCTGTCTGTATACAGGCATCCTCTCCAGTCTTCCAGTAACAGGTCTCCTAGAGGTCAATTAACAATAATGAGGCAATAATGTGGTTTACTCCAAACCTAATTAGATTTCATTTAGCCATCGGGCTCTCACATGTCCCATGTAAGAGGCCAAACTATATGCATATTGTTTTCTGGGTGTTTTGTTTCATTTTGCTTCATCTGGACAGGAAGTGAGTTTTAAAGAGGAAGCTGGAACACTCACCATCAAAAATACAATTGTTTTCCTTTCAAGAGTCATTGTTTTCTAATTGCAATGGATGTTAAGAAATGTCCTAATGTCAAAGCTTTTCTGTCTGTAACAATCGGTTTTATGGCACCTTCTGATTTCAAACATTGACAGTCAGATGCTGCCCATCAAGGTTTGTAACATGGAAAAAATTAATAGGCAGCATATTATGTCCTGTAATAATCCAGTAAAACCCTTTCACAAATCAGGCAAAGGCAAAATTTTGACAAACTATATTGCATGTGCATTTTTTATTTAATAGTTTCTTATTAACATTTTTTTTTCTTCAAGAACAGTAATAAATAAATGACCACATGACTTTATTGTCATATACTTTTATTTTTCAAAACTAAGACTTGTTTTTCAAAGCCTCTTGGAAAAAATAAGGTAGCATGGTTTTAACACTTGGGTATGACAATATAAATAATATCAGTCTGTGTGTGTGTGTGTGTGTGTGTGTGTGTTTTTGTAAAAAACTCATTTAAACAACCCCCTGTTCATGTCCTTCGAATATAAAAAGGTTTCATTGTCTCTTTTGAACAATAATGGATGATTAGCTTATAAAGGGGAAAAATTGGCAGTGTTAAGAATTTCAGCCTGGTTCCCTCTATAAAATATAAACAATAAAATATTTTTAAATAATTGTTTTTTTTTATCACTGAATTGCTCAGATGTGACGGCACAGGCAGAATCATGTTTAAATGTTGTTTAAGTTTAACAAAATATACCATGTACTGTTCCAAGGTTGTAAAAGGTGTTAATGTTGGAACCATTAGTCAACCATTGCCCAAAATCAGTTTCATCAATTATTATTTCCATATTTCTCTATAAACTGTGATACTTTCACATTTATTATTCATTGCAAAAAATGTGCAAAGCCCAAAGCAAGTATTTTGGTGTCTAACCCAAAACAGTTTTATTGCCTTGATCATACTCCAAAAGACAAAAGAAAAAAAATAGTCACACATTAGAGTTGAGTGGATGAAAATATTCATGACTTTAGAAACAAAAGTGGTAAACAAGTTCTTTTTCCAATGAAGTTGAAGCATGAAACAAGTGAAACAAAGTTTAAAAAAGAAAAACAGCTATAATAGTTTGAGGAAAAACTCCCCAAAAATAAAATTTAAACAATTGGGCTGCTTGATTGTAACTTCCAGAATCTATAGGAATCTGCCTTGTAGACAGAATAAAATGATCAATAACCAAGAGTACTCAGTGTTATTACTCAAGATTTGCTCCAGCCGGAATAAAAGACAAAGTCATAAGTCCCGTTTTGGTGATTTAATTCAAATAAATGAAGAATTAGCCAGGAAAGGGCTGTTTTAATGTAAATTCAATCAGATGAAATATTACACACTCAAATCTTTAAGTGGCCTTTGAGGTCAATTGACTGGCTGCTGTGTCGAAACGCTGCAAGGGTGGTATCCATATTTCACCCACCTTTCCGCCACACCGAGCCTGTAAGTTATCACACCCGAGGCGGATGTCTGAGCCGTGACCCAGGCCCTCAGCGGTGGTTTAACACACACGTATCAGAACAGGATTGAAGTTTTTCCTCAGCAATTTGCACCACATTGTTGCAGTGAACTATGGGGAGGGGCTTTCAGTTTCACTGTGAAATTAAACAACAAAGAAGCAGATGACCATAGATATTAACTAAATTCAATGTAATCCATTTAGAGCTAATATTGCAGACAGGAAATTACACAGTTTGGGTTCACGGAGTGCAGAGTGAAAATGTTTCCTAAAGTCCAACGCCGCAGCTCGACTATCTTCGTTGTTGATTAGTTGCTTCTTTCTTTCCTCCGAGTGATTCCCCCCTGAAAGATGAAAGGACAATTTCCATGTTAAGTGGACTGCTTCCCTCAGTCGTGTTGACAGAGTGTGAGCATCTCTATGTGCTCATGTGTGAGCGAGGGGCTTTCCAGCAGCGCAGATTTGATAAGGTTTTTGCAACTGCTTTCATCTATTGGATTTCTCCCACTCGTAATGTAAAACTGTACTCTCTTTGTACAAGCTCCAAAATTATCTTACCCTTACCACATCAGGCGATAACAATAATACAATAATCCATGTACATTGTTTAGAGAGATACATATATATATATGTTTTGTTTTGTTCGGAATATTCTCAGAAAGCAAACAGATTGCTTGGTGCATCTGTGTATAATTTGATTCTTGTCATATGAAAACCTTTCAGATGGGGGCTGCATTTGTTGCTCGCCCTCCATGGTGACAAAAATATTTTCATTTCTGTTTTTTACCCTTTTTTGGAAAGGTTGTCCATCTGCTTAAGCAAAATCATGAAAGTAATAACATTCCTGAATGGCAAGTAAAAAACAAAACAAAAAAACAACTCGTACTTTTTGCAAAAGTACAAAGAAGCTGAGTGAAAAGGAGCTTAAAAATGCATGTCGTTAAAAAAAATCCTCTTGAAATGCAGCATTTGTTATATTCCTACTCAAAATAACTCCTGTTGGAGAACCACAGAAAAAAAATGTGCTCTTCTACTTATTACAGAAGCAACAGCAGCTTGAGCTCTTCATAAGTGGGCTGCAAAGAACAAGCTAGTAACCCCTTCCCCTGCTCCTTCGAAGGAAAACAGTTTCCCTTTATCTCCCACTTTCAATCTGTTGAGGAAAGCTGTAATCCCAGCCATTTCATCTATTGTTCATATAACTTTTCCCAGAGCTGTAATGACTGTGGAACTAGCCTCCCAAATCCCATAACAAATTAATCACTTGTATTGACAAGCTTATATATTTTCCCTGCAACCTGTTAAAAAAAAGCTACAATTTCAGGTTTTCAGCGTGAGTTAGTGTCCTACTGCCTCTAAAGTTAAATAATGGACAACTGCTCGCAGCAAGACAAAGTTACAATAAATTGCATCAAAGAGGTGAGTAAGCAGCTCAAACTGACAGGTTTAATATCTACAAAAAAGCCTTAATGAACGCCGGATGTTGTGTTAAAACTGATCAAAAGATACAATATTGGCAGTGTTATGTTTTTACCTCACTGACTTTTTACTACTTAAAATGATCCTCGTGTTCGGGGATCAAGGAACGGAGCAACGAAAGGGAAGTTTCTTTGCAAACACTGTTTACCTTTTGACCTTTGAACTTTGTCTCACTGACAGAGTCATTAATCACCCGGAAGAGCTGCTGACACAAAGAGCATAATTCATACAGCAGAGGCCTAAAGCAAACTAATCAGTGTTCAAAGCGAGTGTAACTCTGGCTCACGCACATCAGTATTTTGCCAGAACAACAATTCTCTCAGGACAATAGCAGCTCTTTGAAAGCCAGTTACCGTCCTGCTTTACCATCATTTTTAGCATGTTTATATAGTGGAAACAGACGAATCTTTCATCTATTTGTCAACATAAAATTTACCATCGAGAGCTCTAGAATTTCTTTTACAAAATTAATAGATCTGGATGAAACTTTTATTTATTTATTTATTTATTTTTACATGTGGTAATCACAGATTTATTTATTTTTTTGTTGCATTTTTCACCTAATTACAAAAAGGTTGTCACTCAATATATGCTGCTCTACTGATCCAGAGTTATAACAAGCAATGTGTTGAGCATAAAACATGATTATTGTGACTCGCCATGAATGTGTAACTCTAGTTCATTCACTGCACCCAATTAACTTCAGCACTTCAGGCATGAGTATTTTGCAAATTACATTTTTTTTTTTTTCATCATTTTTTCAAGAGTTGACATGAATACACACTGATTGCTGTTTTCTGCGGAGATAAGATTGACAGGAGATGCGGGTCTCTCGTTTTGAATTCAGATAGAGGTCTGAGCAAAGTTTAAGACTTCACAGAACACTTTAAGAATAATAATAATAAAACATTTTAAAATCTGAGACCTTTTTTTTAACACACTAGATCAGGGTTAGGCAATATGACCTGAAACAAATACTGTGATACTTTGGGGTTTTATTGTGATACACAGTATTTAGTATATGACAATATTTATTGCCTGCTACTGAAAGAAAGGTGGACAGTAATGTTTTTGCCCATGTTTGTGTGTGTGTCTGTCTGTTATCAAAATATCTTATAAACCACTGGATGGATTTTATTAAAACTTTCAGGAAATGATCATTGAATGTACCTCTACAACTGATTAACTTTTAAAGCCAACCCAATTTAAGATGATTGTCACTGCCAACTGACCTTAAAGAACAGCAAAATGGCTTTAATTCAGTCAATTTTACAAATATTGTCATAACATTTGGTGTATTTGCAGCTGAGAGTTTTTCACAACACATATTTTAAGTGCTACTCATTGTGTGAGATCTTTGCTTGAAACATTAGCAATAACTGTTAAATACTCTACCTTTACATGTGTTTTGTGCAGCAACTACACACCTGAGCCGAAGCTCCAAATGCCCTGAACTGTTACAAGAAACTGAAACAAAACACGGACAAAGCAAATGCAGCCAAAGTTGAAACAAAGTCAAAAGGTGGTTACGGGGCCTTTTATTCAGGTTGTATTTCATATGTTTGAATTTGGTTTTCTATATAAATGGAAATTCAGCTGCCCTGCGTTTTGAGTTGTTTGTGGTGGCAGTGAATAAATCTGAGCAAAATGCAAAGAGAAGATATTTGCCAGTGTGGCAATATTTTAACTTGGAGTCAAATAATCGGATAAGATTTAACCACTTTATTGCACTGCTTGTCATTATGTGTTATAATTCAGGTTTTCAACAAATGTTTTTAACTTTTGGCTCTTTTATTGAGGTAAAGTGTTAGTGGCTACAAACTTGGTTACAAAACAACCCTTGTTACATGCTCCACTAAAATATTGTGTCTTTATGTAGTCTTAGTACTGCAAAGGTACTGTATACGGGAAAAGTGTTCCTAATTTTATCTCTAAACTGGCATGACCTTGTTTTTGCATTACCATTAAGTAAAGAAAGCACGATGAGGCCTTGATGTATTCCAGGACACAGATATGTTTTCTTTTGTGAAAGAAAATGAGCCTATTTATGGTTTGCCTTCAACAAAGATGTTTGTGTAATCTTTGAAGGCCAGCATTTCTCCTTATTTTCATCACTAACCATAAACTCTTCATTTTAGGCCTTGAAGGAAGGGTTTTGATTGAAACACAAAGAAAAGGTAAAGGCACAGTTTCTTAACTCTGCAGACTATACTCTTACGGCAGGTATGTGGACCTTTGAAGATGGATGCCTACCTGGCTATAATATACCATTTTGTGGATGAAAGCAACCATGAAATGGCCAATGTTCTCCACGGTGTGGGTCAGTTCCCAGAGGCTCATACAGCTCAAAACAGATCTGGTGTAAAAGAATTCCTTATGGCAGGATGGGGCATCTAAATTAAAGTTACATGTGCGTTTACAGATGCCGCTGCAAAGATGAAAGCATATGTGAAGAAACTGCATCTTAGTCATGCTATTTGTTTGGTTTGGTCCAATAATGCATAAAAAAGGCTCTAGACCAAATTTGTATTCAAAATGAGGGACCAAAACCAGATTGCCAAGATCCAAGTGTATGGATTTCCTCGTTTTAAGGATGTAGAAAGGTTTAACAGCTGTTTTGTTTTCTACAAGAAGATCACTTTCTGTTACATGAACTATAAACTTATTGGAATAAAACAAACCATCACTTTATGTTCATCCAGTTTAGTATGGAGCAACAGAGATGGTTTATAAATTATGTAAACCAACGCTGGTCTTTCAGTGACTTTAAACCTTTTGACCAGCAGAAGACCTTACTGAGTATTCAAAGTCTTGAACTGAACCACTTTTTCCACATAGTTTGTTGTAAAGCTTCACTACTTCAAGAAGTTTAATCTGGTCACTGTTTTTTTAACTGTAAAAGTCAATTTGTAGATATGTCTCACTTGTCTGACTTGAGAGCAAATTCTTCAAGTTTTAGCATTTACTCACCATTCTTTCCTAAATATTTACCTTGGGTCAATGTTGCAAACTCAGGCTGCTTTTCAAAATGTGTTTTAACTTTACTGACAGATGAAATGCAGTAAAATGGTCAAACTAAAGGGAAGCAACTCTCAAATTAAACTGGAGCAAACTGACAATTAAGATAAATCTGTTGTCTCGTGTTACATCTAACCTTAGATGGTGCTTCACCTTAAAGGTGCTCATTTCAAAGTATGAAGTTATTCTGATTTATATCAAATTGTGCAGTTTGAAATAATTTACTCTAGTAGTTTCCTGAATCTATTGCTACACAATTCTGAAATGTGGGTGCACACTCAGTGTAAACAAAGCGGTTGACGGAATCTGTTGAAAACCACATGGTAGCTCGAGTTACATGATTGAACTTCATTATGACGGCTGTAGTCTGTGTACGAAAACAAATAAGGTGGAAAACATAGAATCTGGGAGAAGATGTTTAAGTGGAAATCTCTATCAGTAAGATAACTGTGAAGAATAAACACTGATGATCAAACAGGATGGCGGAGTGTCATAAAGACAGAGCTTGACATTCAAACACTTTCGAAACCTCTGCTGGACCACTAACTGGTTGGGGGAAGAGGTTAGAAGAGGTGAGCGTGTGGACGTCACAGGTTTGTATTTCCAGAACAACACAGATTTTGGGTGGGGAAGATGAGGCCCTCCATCCTCATTACCTCCACTGTGGGCCCTTGAGCAAGGCCCTCAACCTCCCAGCAGTTCCATGGGTGCCTTAGATGGCGGCCCTCTGCTCCGTATGTGTGCTCACATGTGCAATGGGTAAAATGCAGAGAAAGAATTCCTCCGTTGGGGATTAAAAGAGTATAATAATTTTAATGTTTGACTGATTCTCAGGCATTTCAGCTGCTTCCATAGGTAAATAAATGCACATTAGCAGCATTTTAACATTTAAGTACAAGACGTCTATTGTTCCTGGATAATGATAAATTGTCGAATTTCTCCACACTAGCATTCATTTTGATGTTGGGAAAACCATACAATTTCCCAAATATGGGCATTTTATGGATTTGCACATACTATAAAGTCAAATATTGTTCTGCTCAAGAGAGTATAAACATTTTATAAAGTGAAACCAAAACAGAGGGCTTAATTGAGTTTTTCTTGGAACTGCAACAAAAAGTGCAGTATTTCAGCGTAGAAACCTTTTTTTTTTTTTTTTTTTTACCAAACAATGGGATATTCTAGGGGTATAATAGGATTTCAGCATGCACAGGAAACAACAGGGACCAAAATCAGGGCAGACAGAACATAAATAAAAAAATTATACCCCTAAGCACCATGGCTCTGTTTAAAAGAACACAATAAAATAAATTTGCTAACTGTGTTATGATTTATCAGATAGCTCTTATAAGGTCAGAACAGTCACAATGGGGCTAAATAGATAGTTCAAACCGAATTTATCCCATATCATCATATAGCCAGAGGTACAAAGACACATCCAGCTGAAGAACAATTACTGATGGTGTGCTGTTTACTTAAGCAGAGGAAAAGCATCCGCTGTGCAGAACAAATAATATATACATATTTATATATTTAAAACACTATCATTACGGGGTTCTTCTAAGCTCAGGAGCAAAAATTGCCACATTTATTGCAGTCAGTTCCAAAATCATAACGCAGCCCAACAAAACAGAAACAAAGGGGTCACTTTAAAATATGACTTTTGTATAAATGAAGCACAACTCTTTCCTAAAACAATCAGATAACATTTCAACCTGGGAAGCTATTTACTCTAATGTGCTGTTAGCTTTAAAACATGTTTTCACAAGTGTTTTTAAATGAAAATGTCAAATTTTGTACTATCCTTTTTGAAAGGAGAGCTTTACTATTTGTAAATATTTCTGAATTATTATTGCCTTTGTCAGAAGTGAGAGTATATAACATGAACATATTTTTGAAGTTGTTTGTTTTTTAAATAGTAATAGTAATATATATATATATATATTATAATTATTATTAGCTATTTCAAAATTATGACTTAGCATCTAATAGTTATGAAAGACTATGTCATAATCATGAGACACTACCTCAAAATTATGACTTAGCGTCTCATAAATATGACTTAGTATTTAGTCATTTTTAGACAATATCTCATGCTTATGGCATAGAATAAAACATTTTTTTATAAAAGTGGCAGAAGTGGACTTCCATCGATTTCACATGTGCAGCCTATTTGTGGAAAATATAGCAAATTTACAAGTGATGACAGAGCTAGCTCTTTTTTCCATAAAGCATATTCACTGTGGGGCAAAACTTTACGTTTGAACTTGCTGAACGATAGTTTTTAGCCTACAACAGCAAACTGCAGATGTTGCCTTTTTTATGTCAAAACACTTTCTATCTCACTACAAACAAACCTTACAGGTAACTTTGCTGAGTAGTGGCCTCTATCTTTAATCTAAGATTGGAGTTTGACATATTTTAGATACCTAAAACATCAGTTCCCTATTAAATGTTGTCATTTTGTTCTGACTTTAACCACAAATAATTATGCTTGCGAGAGGAAAGATTGTGAAAAGATTTTTCAGGATTCATTGTAGTCATTGTAGAAATATGATTTGCTTTATGAAAGTGCTGTGAAGAGCTCTTTTGCTGTTCCTTTCTTGTCAGCATTGCTGCACAATTTCGGTCCTGGGAAACGTAGGAACTCAAAGGCGCATCCTTTTATTTTAACCACAGTTTGCAAGTGGAGACTATTCAAAATTATTTCATATTCACAAAGCAGATATTAACTAGGACTAATTTAGCACTATGGTGTGCATTGTATATTTATTTTCTACCTCATGTTTGTGGTTAGGAACTCTTCCAAAATTACCTTGTTTACCTCCCTTTGCATCATGCCTTGTTGAGCTTTTGCTTTATTACTTCCAATTAGGGTGTCTTATACATCACTGCATACATGTATTCCTGTAAGAGTGTGTTAAATCAGACTATCTGTTTGGTTACTCATTTTCCTACGGCTGACCTCTTTTCCCACAAAAGAGCCTAAATTGGAAAGTCTTTCATTTTGGCTTCAAACTTTCTTTCAGCTGCATAGTGAACAGACAGGAATTAATTTGCAGTGAGTGAATGGGTTTTGACAGGGGGCTATTTCACCAGTCAGCATTCTGTATAATAATACAAAAAAAACAAAAAAAAAAACGGAAAACAATCAAAGGGTTAGCTGCAAAACAGATTCTGTTTTTTATACAGAACTGGATCATACAGATGGCTTGCCCTAGCCTTTATGTTCTGCTGATTTCTTGAAATAAGTTCAAGTGAACCATAGTGCCAGAAGCATGGTTATTTTCATGCAGCTTTTGTTCTGCAAGAACAGGCAGAACGTCTCTAACATGGAGAGACAGTCTCTCTGAAACACCCGGATAAACCTTCATTTAAGACGGTCTCTTGTTTCTTGCACTTCTCTTCTACAGTCACCAAAGAGCTTTAAGAAAAAGTCTATTATTTATTGCTTTAATAAAGGAAATTTTTGTTATCTTTGTTTGTGATTTTTTCTAACTGTGTTTTAATGCGATATGGCTCAGTCACAATGAAATAAATCTTATTGAACTGACAGCAGAAACATTTTACCTTGAGTGCAGAGAATAACTGACACCCTCCCTGTCAATGAGAGAAACAATTACCATCAGCAGACCAAAAACTCAAATACAAATTAAATTTTCAAAAATTGGAGGCACTGCAGAAATAGTAGGCCTAAAAGTGGATTACGTTCAGCCGTGCAACAGCTCCTCTCTGTCCTCATCATTTCCTGTTCTAATCCAATCTTGTCCCAATTACAAAAGCCCAAGATGAAGTCAGGCAAACACAAAAAGGGGCATTCCAAATGTAACTAAATCTTTATTAAATAATTTTTGACAGATGAGTTTGTGACTTTTGTATTCTGTCAAATTTCCAAAAATGCCAAAAAGGGCAGTCTAAAAAAATTAATCAAGACTGATTTAAAATGAAAACACTGACTGTGCAGCTGACCAAAGTACAAATATATAAATATATTGACAAGAGGAGCAACATTTTAGATGCTTTAAATTAGTAAACAATACTAAGACATATTATATCATCAGATGTGGCCAGAGGACCTGAGCTTAAATCCTGTGACTGAACTTCAGATTTATTGCTGTTACACTTTAGTCAGGTTTAGGAAACATCATGGTTTGGATTCATTCAGCTCTTTTTACACTGTTTACAACATAGTTGTAGGTCAAAAAGGGAGACTGTCAGATGTGTAATTTAAAAGTCTAGAAGCAGAAATGGTATTTTGTTACTGATGAACACTTTCTTGATTAACATTTGCATAATTGTTTTAGTCAATTTAAAGTCAAAAACTTGAGAAAAAAATGTGTCTTTTTGTTAAACATGCAGTGCATGTAGTCATTAAACAATAAGCTCCGTAACATTCTTCATTATAAAAATGTAGGTTTAAAAGCAAATCAGTCAACAGTAAGTAAGCAGCAACCTTACACAGAACTCACCAAAGACTTGAGTTGTGTTCTTTAAGGCAAAATTAAGTGAAACAGAAACATTTGTGAGTCTATGCCAAGTCTCCTCCAACACATCCAGGGACTTACTCTACCAGTAATCATTTCACCTCCTTTTAAGGACCTTGTGCTTATTCATGAGGCAGGATTTCCCCCCAGGGACAAATATAAGTGCAGCATCATACTGATACTAAAGAAGACTGCATCTTAGAAAGAGTATCGTGTTTGATAAAGGTGCAACATTTGACACCCTGAAAATGAGTACAACTTAGGTGATGCCCTATAATACATATTTTATAGACAAAAAAATTGACTTCTGTGTTGTTTTCGCTGCATGTTGCATAACCTGATCATGATGACTAATTAAGCTACTTATTTATCTCAAGATAAATAATATTTAGATAAACTTATATAGCTACTGTACTTAAAAAGATTTATGATGATGCTAAATATTCAACAAGGGACCCCGATATTTTTTCCTCCAAAGTGGCGGTGCACTTTGGTCTCAGTGAACATCAAAGCCATTATTCTTCACAAATTAGGTTGTGAGAGAAAGGAAGTGTTTGTGCCCAAGGCCTCTTGTTGACCTGAATCATAAAATCATTGTGCTGCAGCAACAGTGGTGGAGTGTACATACCTGTGTGTGTGACGGAGTGAACGTCAGAGCCTACGGTAGCATGAAACGCAGGTCAGTAATTACGTTTAGCTCAGCCGAGCAACGCTGTTATTCTATGTCACTATTAATCTGTTTCTGTCAATATATGGCTGTTGCTTCTTCATGCCTTAAGGCCTAACAATTACTCCTTTAACTTTAAATTAGGCCATTGAGCACAACAGGGTAACTTTTTATTTGTCCGTATTCGGTTTTTTCATGTAAATGTGACAGGTGTGAAAATATCCTGCTCCCACTGAAGAAACTTTGAAAACAGGCTCTAGGACAGATGATGCATCTTTGCCCAGATTTGACTGCAGCAGCACTAATAAGACTAATTGTATGACTTCATTAATGTGCAACTGTATCTTTCCAAAGCAGCAGCGGATAATCAGATTTAGAGCTCACATCTCTGACAGTTCTGTTCTTTCACCTCATCCTGCCTCCCTCTTTGTCTTTGACATCACCTCTTTAAAGATTCATAAGCCAGGGCTATTTACATAAAAGTTAAAGCGCCTGATTAGTCGTATTACAACCCACTCTGACCGGCATGAGCCCTGCAGGGAATGGAGGATTGGCCAAGGTTACAGCTGAGGCATGTGTTCAATGGCATTTGATGGGACCCACCATGACGCCAGCCATGGGGGAGATTCACAATTTCTTTCAGAGACGACCTAATCTACGGCCTTTTAGAGACTCTGACGCTTGCAGTTATTGCTGGAACTATGTGGGGACAATTTAATAACGTTTAAACTGACACTTATTACACAGAATTAATTTTACAATCAATTCACAAAAGAACTATTTGTATTTATGTCAAATATTTTTTTCCATGAATAATAAAGCATGGCTATGATTGCTACAATACACACAAAAGCTACTTCCCCTTACTTTTTTGTGCACTAAAATGACTGGCTGTGATGCAACGCGGGAACAACTTGGGCACATAAAAAGGCATAAACATTGAAATTGAAACTATTCATTGCAATTCAATTGGGGTCATTAAGTCAAAATTTGCATTTAAATAGCAACATTAAAATGTTACATAGCACTGTCGAATAATGTGCTCATTCATATTAAGGGATCATAATTAATGAGTGTTTCCAAGGAAACCTAAGGAACCTAATTGCTCACAGGGTGGTCTCATTACAGCAACAGCATACTGCTCTGCAGAAGTGTAGCTGACCAGAGCAGACTTCGAAAAATATTTTTGTACTGTAGGTATTAGGAATACAATCAAAATATGAACATCACAAACTATGAGTTTTGTAATATATTTCCCTTGTTTTCCTTGAAATTTTATGTCAATTTGCACACACTCGTGCTCTTTTGAAACACGCCTTTGCTTTTGAACATGATATGTGTGTGTGTGTTGGTGAATTCCGCAGTGAACCCTCAAGCCAATTTCTGTCCAGGCAAGATCCCCAAGGCTGAGCAGAAATGCCTTAGGACTTATAATAACTGCCTCTGCTTGTTTTCCAGACATGCCAGCAGCATGTTCTACAGGGTTTAAGAGAAAGTCTCTTCAGGCCAATACAGATCTCTTTTATAGGATGTGAGGATTTGGGGCATTCTTGTGCCATTGCCCTGATACATAAAACAGCTGGGCTCTAATTAAATAGTCCATATAAACATAGGACAAAAAGTAAGGAACTTTGCCTTTGGTCAATTATTTTATTGTCGTAACAATAATTCTTGGCAGTAAATCTTATACTGTTGGATAGCCTGTTTATTTCCCCTTAAATGGTGCCACATTTGTTGGGAAAACATATTTGTGAGTTAAGCAGCAGAATTGAGTATGTGGGTTGCACCCATGCAAAACTTGCCAAATCTTCTCTGCTTATGCCAAAAAGCTTATTCTACTAATTCTGCTATTGACTCTTGTTTTGAGCTTCTGGTGCCCCGGGTGCTGACAATCAGGTGCCTAATTGGTGCCTGATTGTCAGCACTTGTGAGCAACCAGTGACAATCCCTTATCTCTACAGTCTGGGATAGAACTCCGTCCTACAAGATGACAATGCTCACTCCTACAGAGTGGAGTTTATCAGAGACTGCTTCCAGAATTTGGGAGTACAGAGGATGGAATGGTCTACCTGCAGTCCTGACCTCAACCACATTGAACACCTGTGGGATCAGCTTGGGCGTGCTGATTGGTCTAGAGTGACCATCACAACCACATTGGCTGGCTTGTGACAAAAGCTGGTTAAAGAATGGGATACCATTGTGCAAATGTGACCAAGCTGGTGAGCAGCATGAGGACAAGGTGCCCGGAGGTTGCAGCTGTGTATGGTTTTTCCACATGCTACTGAAGCCCCCATTTGTTGAGCGAATAAATTGTTCAATAGCCGATATGCTGTGTTTCTTCAGACTACAGTCATCTAAACCAATAAACACCAATCAAAAGTAAAAATCAGAATAAACTGTTTGTCATTGGCAGAGAAGATGTGGCAAATCTTTGATGGGCACAATCTGCATATTTATTTTCCACATATTCTACATAAATGTGGCACAATTTAAAAGCCAATAAACAGGCTTTCTAAAGGTATAATATTTAGTCCCAAGCAGCAATTTTGCAACAAAGAAACAATCAGCCACACAGCAAATGTCCTTACTTTGTGTTTTAAGTTTATAAATAATATAAGTAAAAATGCAAAAGACTCCATGATAAAGGTTTTATTTTTTAAAGTCTGCTTGGAAAACAAGATAAAACACGACCCTAGTATTCATTTTCAACTCCAAGTACTTTAGCAAGGGCAACAGTGCACCAATTTGTCTGTCATCTCCTCCATTAGCTGCAGTAATGCAGGCTATTATGGGAGGGTGAGGGGTTGTGGGGTAAGGGATTGGAAGGGATATTGTGCTTATGGGAGGACGGGTTGGCACCGTTGCTGTTGCATTGACATTTAGTTGTTTGTTTTGCAGGATGGAGCAAGAGGTGAGGAAGGTAGCCATATGGTGGGTATTTATCAGGCAAAGGCTGCCAAAGTGATTGAATGTGAGCTGAAGGTGAAGCTGCAGACAGCTGAGAGGGAGAGCTGGGCCTGATGCCTGGGGTCTGATACCAGGTTGTTCATCATCTCCCTTAAAGGAAGGTCAACAGTCCAATGAATCACACTCAGCAGCAAACTTACAGCTTGTTCCCTGTCAGCTTTACTGCATTTTGCTGCAGTTCTTGCCGCTTTAGCTGGAGCCTAATCCACTCCTCAGTGTGCCTGAATGAGCATCTTTACAAGAGCTTGGAAGCAACATGGACACTAAGGCCTTTTAATTCTAATAATCTTTAATGATGTTTGAAAAACTCTTCTCCAAAACAGTTGGGATGGTGTAAAATGCTAAACATAGCATTTATCAGTCACTTGCCAAAAATGTACACCATAAACGTATTTGAAAATAACAAAAAATCAGATGATTAGGTGCAGAACTGAGACATTTTACTATTTTGTGAGATGTTTGTACTAGCCTGACATGACCAGGGTGTACCCAACCTCCCACATGGTGACTGCTGGAGATAGGCACCAGCTGCCCTGCAACATGGAAAGGAAAACTGGCTAAAAGAAAACGAATGAATGGATAGATGGATGAATGAAAGATGTCTGCATTAAGCTTGAAGCTAGATTTACAACTGATTAACTTTAGAAGTCAACACAATTCAGCATAGCTGCCACAGCTAATCAAACTTAGGAAACACAAAAATAGCTTTAAAAAGTTTATTTTTACAGATTCTGTATTGTTGTATATGTTAGCAAAATATCTCACAAATCATAAAACATATTTTAAAAAGTCTCGGGAAAACGATCATTTGATGAATCTCTACAAATAGTTATCTTTTGGAACCAATCTAATTGAAAATGGCTGCCACAGCCAACTGACCTTAGAAAACACAAAAAAGTCTATATCTTTACCAGTTTTTCAGATGTTATGCTAAAATATCTGAAATATCTAAAATATTCACGTGTGTTGTCATTCACAACACAAATTGTTGGTATGATGTTTCATGAGACTGCACTCAACTTTATTTGTAAAGCTTAACCAAAATGGCTACAATTTCATCATTTCTCAGTATAGGATGATCTTACTGTAAAACTGTCATGAAAGGCAGCAGGTGACATGGTTTTTGACAAGGTTTTTAATGTGTTTCTGTTCTCGTATTTAACTTGCAACTTCAGCCATACTCACCAAAATTGTTGTAGTTTTAAAGCCTTTCAGTCTATTTTTATATACTGAAACATCTTTTCTGGAGAGATAAGTCAGCGATGAGACTCAGACATCAGCAAAGACAGGAGGAATTTATGACAGACACAAAATGGAAAGAACATAAGTCAGGATCACCAAGCGTGTCCTGGGATTTCCTCGATGTTAGGTCTGCAAAAGCTAATCAGACAGCATAGACGTTTAAAGACAGTGCTGCTGTTTCATAAACTTTAACATGGTGTCAAATTAGAGCTAAAAACTGCAATGTGAGAGTTTGAAAAAAGGCTTTATACATCCTTTTTCACCATTTACTAATCACAGAGGAGGAACACACAAGTGGCAGAGAGGGCAGGGATTTGGGCCAGAATGCTGCACACTGTGCTAAATTTGACAAGGGCATTCGTGTTTAAAGGAAAAATAATCTGCTTCTGTGTAAAATCAGAATGTCAGTTAGGAGAGGAAATATGTTCCACAAATTTTCTCTCCCCATGAGGCATTAGGCTCTCATAAGGTGGCTGAAATGATAAAAGATACAAAAAAAGAAAGAATTCATTTTTCTGTCTGACTCATCTTATTGTTGAGAGCACCCAAGGCAGTTTGGGGCGCCACAGGGGGTCAGTGTGTGATGTGCATCCAGTTAGTGAGACAGAGCCGTATGTTTTAAGCTAACGATATGCCTACAGAGAGCATACTGAAGTAAACTGAGCTTGTACAATGGGAAAAAGACGGGATGTTGTTGAAAAAGTTTGTAGTTTTAACTTAAGTCTGGTGCATTTCGCAGCAGAACTTCAGTATGTAAATACAGAAGAGATACTGAAGCATGTTGCAACAAAATGCATCACCCACCTCCTTTTAAAGCCAGAGTTTTAAACTAAGATTATCTTGTGTTAAGAAATGACAATTATAGCCATTTAGGTCAAACCTTGAATACTGCAGTATCTCACTTGACCTTAAGTAACCTGGTAGAGCTCGGAGTATGTGTTGTGAGTGACAATCAGCTACTACCAAACCAAATTTTTGCTCAATATTTAAAACATCTATTGAGGTATAGCAATTTTTCTGTGTGCTAATGTTGATTAGCTGTGGTGATCATCTTGAGTTGGACTGACTTCAAAAGTTAATCAGTGATTATTTTAAAATCTATCTTGTGGTTCATGAGCTATTTTGTTGACAGACAAAGTTGACTACAATAGTTCTTGGTAATGTTTTGAAAACAGATCCTGTGTAATCAGTTAGTGTTCTGAGTATGTGTTGGGTCTAAACCTCAGCTAAAACCACACCAAAATTTAGCTTTATATCTGTAAAATTGGCTGAGTTGAGGTTTTTTTGTGTTTGAGAAGTTTGCTTAGCTGTGGCAGACGGTTTAAATTAGGATGACTCAAAAAATTAAATCAGTTGTAGATGTTAATTCAGTGACTATTTTCTGAAAGCTTACTTAAAATCTGTTCTGTGGCTCCTGAAATATTTTGCTGAGAGCCCAGGCAAATAAATCCACACATGCACAGACAATGGCAAATACCCTATTGCCCATTAACTTTTGTTGGCTGGTGATAATACAAACTAAAGAAATAAGTCAAAAATGTTTTTGGTTTTTTTTTTCAAACCAAACTTAGTTTTGATTACATTAGTTTCTGACATAAAGAGAAGAATTTTCATAAACAGGCAGCTCAGATTTGTTGGCATGCAGCGATACCGAAGCGCGGACATTAGCCGAGTCTATTTGTCGTCTGAATGGAAATAACCCAGGGAGCCAGCAAGTTGTCAGAAAGAAATGAACATGACAATTGTTGCCTGTCAGCCCCACTCTGTCTCCTCTCTCTGCCTCCCCACTCACCACTTGTAGGCAGTCTAATAAAAGTAGGAACGCCACGAAAAGATTAGTCTAAAAACAGGAGCCATTGAAATGCAGAGGCATCACTACCATTTCACTCCGTATGACACTATCGCTGTTGCACAGAAGGCTTATTTCAAAGCAGGTGGTAAATACTGCAGCGCCCCTCCCAAGCAGCTCAACCAGCAACCCCCGAGGCTGCAACAAGAAGAGTCACACTTCTACAAGTAAGCGAACACAAACACACTCAATCAGGCACATCTTGATGGCTACATGAAATAAAATGAAAGGCCTAGCATTCGTTGAAGGAATGCATGTTGCCCGCCGCCTTCCATGCCAGAGTTTTAAACTAAAATCATCTTAAAGGGAACTGAGTTATAGCTGTTTTGGTGAACATCTTGTAAATGATGTTATGTACAATCTCATATGCTGATTAAAAAAACAAAACAAAAAGAAACTACAGAACAGCTACAGAATAGAAGACCGGTTGTTTTGTTGTTGCTGTTTTGGGGGTTTTTTTGCTGTTTTTTTTTTTATTATTTACAATCTCATAGTATACTGTGAGATCCTATGAAGTGTGATAGTGCTCAGAGTATGTGTTGTGGATGCTCTCAGCTACGCCTTCACCAAGTTTTAGCTCAGTATCTGTAAAACTAACTGAGTTATAGTCATTCCTGTCTTGACAAATGTCAGTCAGCTGTGGTGACCATCTTGATTTAGGCTGACCCTGAAAGTTAATCAGCTGTAGAGGTACAGTCAATGATTACCATGTTCGAGTTTCATTAAAGTCTGTTCTGTGGCTCATGAGATATTTTGCTCACAGACAGTCAGAGCTGACTCTTAATCGTTAATGACAAAGTTCTAAACAAAGGTTTTGAACAAAGTATAGTGCTCAGAGTATGTTGGGGATAATGATCAGCTACTATCACCAAACCTTAGCTCAATATCTGTAAAATTATCTAAGTTATAGCCGTTTTTGTGTTTTCTAAGGTTGATTGGCCGTGACAGACATGTTGAAATGAGTTCACTCCAAAACCTAATAAGTTGTAGATGTTCATTTAATGATTATTTTTTGAGAGTTTCATTAAAATGCATCCACTGGTTCAAGAGATATTTTGCCAACACTACAGTCAAAGTCACACACGCAAACCTGCACAGACGCAGGTAAAAACTTTCAGCATCAGTAGATAAAACAATGTTCTTCCAAATCTCTACATGAGTAAAGCTTAAGCACATAAATTTCAAAAATAAAATGTTCAGTTAAGGTTTGGGAAAGTATTGACAAAGGGACCATAAATGTGTTATAATGGTTGATGCGCCATTTCCAGCAAATCAACAGCAATCAAAAGTGGCCAGAAACATCTGACTGCTGGACATGAAAGAAGGTTTTAGTGGCAGTGCTTTGTGTTAAAATGGCTTGCTGATTGAAGATGGAGGAGAAAAAAAAAACAAAAGTCAATGTTAGTCATACAGAGAAAGAGGGTGGATGTAAATAGAAGCTATGTGAAGTGATGCTGGGAAGAGGAGCTGAACAAACAGACTCATCAATGCCATGAGTGGCACTGACAGGAGATCAGTACAAACAAGGAATATAAAGAGGTTACACTGAAAATGTGAGCGTCATAACTTTCCAAATGGAAAGACTGGAAAAAAGACCAGCTGACCCAGTGTTTACTGTAAATATGCAATGTGATGGACGGCAAGGTCAGTAGTGACTGTACATCCTCCCAGTGAGACACAGAGTTTTACTTTTGAACAGAGATTTGTAGAGTTCAAGGCAGGCAAAAAGGGCAAAGAGCGAACAGAGGGTTCTTCATTTTTGTGGCTTTGTGTCAGCAACCTTGCTCCTGTGTCAGAAAGTCAGACACAAGCTACAAGGAAAAAAAACATGACTGTCGCCAAGAAGACTGGATAGCTAGCATGCCATACATTAAAAATTGCTGCTCTTCCCACAGTTAGCTGTCAGGTTTTGTAAATCAAAGGCTCCTCCACAGTGTATGTTTGCACAACTACAAAAACATGCACTGGAGCACACTTTTCAGGCATAAACACAAAGCGGCATGCAGCAAACGTTTTCAGTGGAGGAGGCTCGCAAGAGCACAGGTAACATATATGATCACTGTAAAAGATACGTAGGGGTTGTTCAGATCTGTCGTTAAAAACAGTTCTTCTTCTTTCAAATATCACGGAATACATGTCTGAACTGCCTCAGTGCACATTAAAAACATGTTGCTTTAGAAATGGTTTGGACCCCTTTTTATCTGCATACTTCTTCTTCTTTGGTTTAATGTTTGTTCTGTTTTTAAACCCACTGTGGTCTCTGTAGGTCATAAAATACTGTGTCAATCAGAGGACAGCAGTCTGAACATTATATTCACCTAATTAAACAGAGCGGATGTTAAATTCACAGTAAAGCTGTGGATTTTTTACAAGTTAAAATCCTCAGTCTTTGCTCTGAGTTCTATGGAGTCACTCATCATTTTATTTGCCTTTATTTCACTTATTTTGCATCTGTTAGGCAATTACGCTTATCAAGAGTTAACTCGGGATGAGCGCTACTTTTCCGTTCTTTATTATTTTTTTAGAAGAGGTTTTCCAAATGAATAACTGAGAGAATTCTATATTTTTTAAGTGGGAAAAGAATCCAATCTGGAGCTGGTCAGCTATCCTCAATAAAGAGGCTATGGAGTGTAAAATGTTTTGTGCTTTCCGCCTAAATACTGAACCATGTTCCAGGGATCAGTGCTTTGTGCCAAAGAAAGGAAATTACTCTCTCCACTCGGCTGGATATATGCAAAGTCTCTGTTTTCTCAAACGCACGCACTCTCTGGTAGGTTATTGATTCCCAACCTCCCATTGTGTCCCACAGTGAAGCTGAAGCCCACCTCGCAGCACATATTATGCAGGAGTTGCCACAAACGGTAAGAGACAAGGAAAGATAATAGAAAGAGACAACAGCAAGCTACTCTTCCTTGTACTGACCCTCCCTCACTAAATGCTACTGAAATGCAAAAGTGATTTAAAGATTTGTTCGTTTGCTTTTAGAGGCAGAAGCTTATTTTCTTTCCCCTGCAAAATGCCTGGCTCATTACAGATCTAGGTCATAGATCTCGCACCCCGAGGTGTAACGCACAAGACTAGTCAAAACACAACAACAGCAAAATAATATCTCAACATTTCAGAAAGTACAGAAAACACATTATCATTTTGTACAACCCGAAAACATTTATGAAAAATACATTGGAGGGAAGGGAGGAGCGGCATCTGTCTGCTATCAACATATTTCATGAACCAATGGACAAATTTGAATGACATTTACAGAAAGTAATCATTGGATGTTCATTTACAAGTGATTAACCTCTGGAGTCAACCCAATCCAAGATGGCTGCCACAGCCAACTGACCTTGAACAATATAGAAATGGCTATAACTCAGGTAGAACTACAGATATTGAGCCATGTTTGGTGTGGTAGTAGCTGAGTGTCATCCCCAACTTATCACACTAATGATCACACAAGATCTGTTTTTAAAACTTTGCCATTAACTATTGGAATCAACACTATCTGTTAGCAAAATATTTCATGGACAGTTTTTAGTCAAACTTTTAGAAAGTAATCATTAGCTGTACATCTATAACTCCTCAGCACATCAAGCTGACAAACCACAACAACCTGACATTAGCCAACACAAAAATAGTTATAACTTAGTCAACTTTAGAGATATTGAGCTAAATTTGGTGCGGAAATAGCTGAAAGCCATTCTAACAACATTTTCTGAGCACAAACAGACATTGCATGAGTTCACGTATAAAGTAATTTCAAGGTTTTACCTCTGTCCTTTCTCATCCTCTGGTTTTCATTATTAGGTTGTTGGCCTTGCGTTTGGATTGAGGTGTTGTTTTTTCTGCTTCAGCGTATTTGCCTCCCAGTTTTCTTTAATCGTTGCCAGATCCGAGCCATTGTTTTCCCCTTCTCAGTTCAGCTCTGTTTTCTTCCTTCATCTTATTTGTGGCTTTTTGCTTCTTCTGCCTCTGCTTCTGCAGTGCAGGTTGGTTATATTTGGTAAAAGTTTTTATTCGTTTCTTCTCCACCTTCCTCCCTCCTGTAAGTCTGTTTGGTTTCTCCAGTACGACGTGTAACTTTGAAGGGTGAAACATCTCTCCTCCCAGGAGTGTCGGGGCACCGGCGCTGATCAGAGCAGCCTTCCATGGGCAGTGAAACAAGAAAGACGGCTTTACTAGTATTTACCTAGATGTTACATATTTTTATGGTTTTTTGTTTGTTTGTTTGTTTTCGCTTTTTTTTTTTACGTGTCTTTGAACATAACTGATGTGAAACTACTGAAGCTTCTTCTCATCCACAACAGACAGAGAAAAGGAATTGCAATTTTGTTTCACCTAAAATCTGTAAATATGACATATTCATGTAGGATTTTGGATGTTTACGTTTGTGCAACAGAATATAAACGCTGTTAAACAATCAGAAAGTAACAGCTGAGTTCTACGAGAACCATTCCTTCATTCTTATTAGAAATACTGCAGTGATAAATTCATCTGGAAACAATTTAACCCTGACTGATGTAATGAAATGCATCATATGTTAAATAGTCGATTAAAAGTATTATACATTGGATCAAAATACCAAGATTTGCATGGATTAAATTGTGGAAAAAAGGGTTCAGGGAACAAGAACATTTTCACGCAAAAACTGGGCACCACTAAGTAGAGACTTTAGGCTCTCTGATAATCTTCAATATGTGCTGAGAGGACTTTGTGCTGCAGTTTGGTTCTTTTATAATCAATGTAAAATACTCAGCTACCACCATAGGAAACTTTAGTTTAATATTTGTAAATGTAACTGAGTTGCAGCCATTTCTGCACTTGTTAAGCTTGCTTAGCTGTGGATGTCATCTAAATATGAATCTAAAAGTTAATGAGTTGTAGATGCTCGTTAACTAATTACTTTCTGAGACTTTTGTTAATATTCGTCCAGTAGTTCATGCAATATTTTGCTATAAGACAAACAGGGTTGATGCCAACAGTGATTGGCAAAGTTATGGCCATTTTTGTGTTTGCTAAAGTCAGTTGGCTGCGGCGACCATCTTGGAATAAGTTGGCTCCAACAGTTAATCAGTTGTAGATGCGCATCCAATGACTACTTTCTAATCGTTTCATTAAAATCCATCCACTGGTTGATGAGATATTTGTGAACAATACAGACAAATGAACACACTCACAGACAGACATAAGCAAAAACATTTTGCATTCGGCAGCAGTCAAGGTAAAAGTCCAAAGAGTTACAACTCACTTCCTACCAGGCTTAGATGTAATGCATTTGTAGGCAGTCAAAACATTTACGTACGTTTGCAGGAAAACAAAACAGGCAGTGGGCAGAGCAAAAATTAGGTTCTAAAAAAAATGACATTAAAAATGCTCAGGCAAGACTTATTAAGCAAGAAACCCAACCTGAAAACCAAATTTATACAAAGTGACTGAAAAGCCTGCCTGAGCTGGAGTACAAAACCAGTCTGGCAACTGAAAGAACAACAAGGCTTATATATACTGAGACAATTACCTGCCCAACTTGACACGATTGGTAAACTGGTAGCAAAGAAGAGGTGGAACTCGCTGTTCTGTACAAGCAAAGACGTTTTAAAATGAAACACGATTACAACAAAAGAAAACAAAAACCATTAACTATGGCTGAAGCTGTAACAAATGCTGTTACACAGGCAAAAATGATGATAAAAAGATATGAACCAGCCTGCTTTTTTAAATGACGTAAGCCTAAATTGTAACATCAGTGCAGAGGCTACATCAAACACAAAGAGGTTTAATTTGAGCATAAATTAAAACAAGTTTTTAAAATTCCTGTTATAGCAGTGTTATATACAGTACGTAGCAGATACCGTACCTTATTCTTTCACTTGAACAGACACAAAGACACTTAAATGTGACAGCATGCATAATGAAGCTGAAGTTGAAACAACATGCTTGACAGCATGTACTGCGTAATGGCTCAGGGTGCAGTATACCTCGTGTCTCTGCCTTTTTTTATTTTTCCACACATCCGGCGTTCTGCACATCAGAACAAATAGGAACATTAGACAACGTCACATGAGAGCTTTTACATGTGAAGCTCTCCACTGGTTGATAGAAGAGCACATTTGCATGAGAGCAACTGAAAAGCAATACATTTATGTTCCATAGCCTATAGAAGGTGTAGGCCTCTGGCTAAAAACAGGCACCACGGTTTTAACTCAGATATTACATCAGCTTGCTTATAAAAGCAGGGGTTTAAATTAGCAGAGTCGACCGGTTCAACAGTGAGGGTGATTTATAGAGAACATCTAAAGAGGTTCATTCACATTTTGAAAAAAAGTTGATGTAATATTCAACTTTTACATAAAATAATATTGAAATGAAGATAAAACTTGAATAAGCTATAAATCTGAACATAAAAGCTCAGCAAATAGCTAAAGATGTCTGATGGTACAATCATCTAGAGCTGAATTAGGTTTAGAAAAAAAAAAAACTGTCCCTGAGAATATTCTGTGTGATAGGCCTGGGTCAGGTCTGAATAAGAACAGTGAGAGCCTAGTAAGAATCATCTCCCTCATTTAGTTCTGCATGTGTGGGTGGATCTGATGATTCGCAGTCCAAGCGTTCAGATCCCTGCCTGTATGAAAAGTAGCCTTGCCTCTGGGTGTGTGTCTACAATTCTCCCACACATATATTCTGGGTCTGCCGACACTAGTCGCAGACCACAGTGACAGAGCAGAGAACTGGAACCCACCACCGAAACCAGTCCTGGATCAGACAGCAGGTGGCACATTGCCCCCTAGTGGTGTGTCTCGAAAAAGCAGAGAAATCTGTGAAAGTACACATCACTGGGCGTGCTGTCATTTAATTTGACCCACAAAATGAATTTTTGGGTTTGCCAATGAAAGGGAAAGACCCAAGACTGAATTAAAACTTGATATTTTTTCCATAAATAACAGACGACGTTAGACAAACAGATGAAAATGGGTAAATCATGACTGTATAGTCAAAAATAATTAAAAGAGGAAGAGAACTTCTCCCCACTGTGATGTACGTGCAGCTGTTCAGCTTGTGTGCCAAAAAATCCCCCAGGTTGACTCACTTTCAAAAGCTGCAGCACAATTTTTTGTTTCTTACTTGAATATTTTACAAACAGCAGTTCTTTGAGGGTGTCCTAAATTCTCCTCTAACCTAGATTTTTTTTATGACCAGATTTGGGGGTTTTACTTAGGGCTGTGGCAGCTTGGTGGTCAGTGCCGTGGAATCGTGAAGAAGCGAGCAGCTGAAACATAAAAAGAAATGGAGAAGATAAAAAAGGGGAGGGGAGTTTAAAGTGAAATGAATTAATTGTAAGCAGAAATAAAACATATTACAAGTTCTAAGGTAATACATTTGAAGGGATAGGTTTTGAGGCCAAAGTGCTTCTGATACAAAAATACTACCTTCAGACAAAAAAAACTGGAATCAAAACCAATAAAACATTTTTAGGGCTAGAATTTCCTGAAGGAATGCATATCACCCACCATCTTTCGAAATGGCAGAGTTGTAGCCGAACCTTGAAAATAACAATATGCACAATCTCATGAGGTATTGTAAGAATTTACATGATCTGTTAGCACTTTGCTCTGTGTTGTAAACGACTCAAAACTCCAAATCGTAGCTCAATATCTGTAAAATTCACTGAGGTATAGCCGTTTTTGTCAAGGCTAAGGTTGATTAGCTGTAGTGGCTATCTTAAATTGGGTTGACTCCAAAGGTTAATCAGTTGTAGATGTACAGCCAATAATTACTTTTGAAAGTTTAACTGGAAACCATCCAGTGTTGTATGTGATGTTTTTCAAACAGACGAACAGGGTTGACTCCATTAGTTAATCCCAAGGTTGTGCAGTGTGTTGGGCATCAGCCTCAACTACTATTACACCAAATCTTAGTGCAATATCTGTAAAATTGATAGAGTTATAGTCATTTTTGTATTTGCTTTGGCAGCCATCTTGAATTAGGTTTAAGGTTAGGGTTAAAGTTGATCTTTTTTTTCATACCCAAACTGTCAGTCATATTATTCTTTAGATCTTCCATGAAACACCATATGATGTGTGAGTTTATACTGGAAAAACAGTCTTTGGGCAGGCAACGTCTCATCATTTTATCTAATCTTTGATAGAAATTCAAAAAGTGTGAAATTGTTGAACTAAATTAACTTATGAGTGCAGGGCAAATCATTAACAATTTTGCTATGCAAAAAGGATAATTTATTCTTACACATCGTGCTCATGGTATTTTCTCACTGACTTCTCACCCAAATCCCACTGGTTAACTTCATCTTTTTTAAAGTCTATGTGTGTGTGTGTGTGTGTGTGTGTGCCAGCAGGTTATCAGTGAAGAAGAGCAAAGGAGAGACATTTTTCATAGATCACCTGCCACGAGGGTGTAGATTGAGGTGATGGAGTTTTCCCCTCCAGAATCCCCCAAAGCAGGAGTTAGTATTAGACTGGACTACAGTGGTTCTGCCTTGCATCAGTTTGAGGTGTTGGTTGCAGCCTCGATAATGCCCCAAGCTGAAGCGCTAGAACCCAGAAGAGGGAAGAGACAGCCTCGAAGCAATTACGTAACATAAGGTAGACTGAAAAAAAAAATGCATTCAGGTGGTGTTTCTGTTGCCAGTTTGCACTTTAAGTGCAATTCTGTGCGTCTTTTCGAAGAAGATCTAACTGGATGGATTTGTGATAATAGAAAATAGGGCAAACAAACATTTGTATACGTTTAAACTGTGTTCACAGTACTATCAAATAAAAGCTCAGAAATTTGTGTCATTTGAAATCTGTAATTTAACACTTTGTTTAGATAACTTAAAAGCAAACAATCTTAAAATGACTGTAATGTAACAAACCTTAAAACCCCCATACAGACGTTCTAAAAACATACTTTAGTACCTGAACATTCTATATTTTATATTTTGCAACAGAAATCTGTAGACATATCATTTATAGGACATTGTGCTTGTGATTTGTCCTATAACAAATAAAATTGTGGCAATGGTAACAAAATTGAAAACTTGATTTGTATTCAAGTTAATAACTTTGCTATGAAAAGTGGATGATTAAGTGATCATCTGTGTTTGCATAAGTCTGTCTGTGTGTCTGTTAGCAAAATACATCATGATCCAGTGGACAGATTTTAATGAAACTCTCAGAAAGTAATCAATGAATACACATCTACAACTGATTAATTTCTCAGACAACCAAATTCAACTGACTACTTTTTAAGTCATTCCAGTTCAGCATGGCTAAACCTTAACAAACATAAAAAAACTTAAAACTCAGTCAGATTTGCAAACACTGAGCTACAATTTGTTGTGGTTGTAGCCAAGAGTTATCCCCAACTGTTACTCTGAGTGCTAACAGATTGCACAAGAACTTTTTTTTCAACCTTTGGCATTCCTTCAAGGATTGCTAGTTTCATATCGTTTTTGTTTTTTAGCAAAGGATAGCTATAAAAGTTTAAGCGAACAATATTTTGAAGCCTGTCCTCGCGAGGAGGTGGAGTGATTTTTCCTGTGTGTCTCATAATCCATTTTGTGTTGCAGCAGCCTAGCAGTTAGTCTTGTGGAAGTGAGTCTTTACAGTCCAAACTGAAAAACTTGTTTTTCTCCTGAAAATAATTTGTGTTTGGCCAGTGAGCCTCTCACAGTTACAAGCATAAGACCAGAACCAGTGTTGCTTAGATTTTCAGGAGGACAATCCAAGGTTTCCTCCTCAGTTTTTGATTCTAATTGGTTTAGACTGAATTTCTCCTTTTTTGGTGTTAAAATAGGCCATAAAGTTTGTATTTTATCTTTGAGGTCTAAATGTGTCTGTTAAATTGTCATATTCTGGTACAAATAGTGACATCTTGGCAAATCAGACCTTTAAAATTAGGCCGTAGTAATTGAAGTCATGCTTGTCAGATCTAATAAAGTGCAAAAACAAACTGGCCTGTTGTGCCACTGTCCTGTAAAGTCATCCATTTGGTTGCCAAGTTACATTTTTCATCACCAGAGTGATAACAAAATTACAAGTGACAATTGTTGTGATCCTCTGGATACTCTCACATAAACTGATAATTGGATGGTTCTTTTCAAGAAAAGAACATGCCATTGGAACGCCACATGTAATTGGTCTTGTTTTGACATTGACGATTCATTAAGTGTTTCTCTTGTCAGCATGTTGATTTCTCTCTGTCACTTAAAAAAAAAAACGTCTGAGGGTCACAATAATTTTGTGAATGAAATACAGCATTTGGATCCACTGAAATCTGAGGACATTTTAGGGTTTCGAAAATGCAAGACCTCTATAACAAGAACTAAATAAGCCGCTGCACAGCTTTTAAATCAATTTAACTGAACTAAAACTGTTCCCAAAAATCATCAGTGGCAGAAACTGTGTGCCTTCTTCAGTATAGTGCACACAATTGCATAGAAAATGATTCTTTGGAGTGCTTCAGTTCGTCAACTGCTTGTGTAATGTAGCACGAATTGAACAAATTACTACATGGACCTGTCTCTTATTCTCTCAATATTCAGCTGGCGCTCTTCTAAGCAGTCATGGTCCTTGAACGCCTCCTTCCTTAAACAGTAAACGCAGGCCAGCCACACTTACACGTACTCACTCAACAATCCAGCCTAAATTTGTCCTTTCCACTGTTATGATCAAACACACAAATCATACAACAAAGACACACCTTAGGTGAAAAGGTTTGAATTTTGTATTTATTTTATAGTTTTTTCAAAACTGAGTGGAATAAAAGAAACAAAAACAATGTTGTTCATCACTTACAGCTTGTATTACTTCAATGTGTTTTATAGGTTACTGTTTTTCTCGTGTCTTGTGAAAACAAACTTTTCAATTTATTTAGGCAATCTGATTCATAGCCCGACTCAAAAGCAAGGCACTTTACAAGCTAAATGTTTGTCATGAAGATTGCTGTGAATAAGATGTCAAAAAAGAAAAAAAAAAGTTTGAATCCATTTTTTTATGGCAGTTCAGCTGACAACGGTGAAAGTATTTTGGGGTTAAGTTCCTTTAAGCCATGAGGCAAATATGAAGACCGTCATCATTCCGTCAAAGCAAGTGTCTAGACATAGGGCACATTTATCTTGTTTTGTCCTCAGCTTTTTTCAGACATTTTCAGAATCACAACCTTTGCATATATTTTGTACTGCCATTGAATGAGAACTGCTGAAAATGTTGCTATGAGTGGGTGTGAAAAAACTTTCCTGCTTGAAAAGATTTTTTATGGGTTATTTTATTATTAATTTGGTATTGAACTAAAAATTGAATCATGATAGAACAACAACTTCAAGCATCATTTATACTTTTATTTGGTAGTTTTTACTCATTAATTAAAACATCTGTGGTTAGGCTTTTAAAACTACTTAGTTGGAGTCAGGTAAAACCTTTAGGTTTGCAGTGAAACATATACTGTATCTAAATAAACTGCATAAGAAATGTACTTTTTATAGATTACCAGGTGGCAACTTCATCTTCCTCAGCAAAATACAAGAAAATGTGCTGACTAGACCAGAGGACAACTGAAATGCATGAGCTGGCTGGCATAAACAATACAGAATTTGTATCCATAAGCTCAAAAAATGGGTTAATTGTTATATGCTGGCCTCACATTTTGCTGTGAAACCTGGTTTAAAAGTGAGATGGGCTGGAGTTTAAACAGAAAAGGGAATTCTAAGACTCTTATCCTTTGAGACTGCTGTAAAAACCCTTTCAGACTAATATTTGTCAAAAATATGTACTAAAAAAGATGAGATCAGGTCAAGCAGCTTTAAACTGTGCTGCTCAGCTGAATGAATGCAAAAGTCTGAATTCCAATGAACACAAGCAGTATAGATCGTTGCGAGTCAGTCCCGCACTAAATGTTCTGCTTGTGTAATTTGGCCAATTTATTAGAACGCAACATTTGTTCTGGTGATCATAGGTACACATTTGAAATGAGTCTTCAGCAAATTAAACTACTTACTTTGGACTGAACAGTGTTTGTGATCAATTTCCTCCAAAGAATTGAACAAACTTCAGGTGAAGTGCAAATAGACAGAGTGGAGAGTACAACTAACACGGGATGGGTTTGTTTGTTTTTTCCCTATAAAACAAAAGTAATACTGTAATCTAGGCTTTAAAATATGCTACATAGAAATGTTGTATATGATAAGCTGCAATTTAACCACAGATAAAGACACCTTTTCAGCCGCTCTAGGAAACATGCACATGTTGAAGTGTTTTATTAATTAAATGTGGTAATGAATGAGCCTTTAGGCATTCTGATTACTCATTCATTAAAAAGTTTCGCCCAGTTTCATCAAGACTGGAAGTAGGCTCTTTTTAACTTGTTATATCTCCTACATAAAACACTGTAGAAACTTGAAAATTCACACGTGTGACTATAAGAGTCTTCTGCCACTTATGGTACAAGAATTTGTAAGACCTAAATTATAGTTTTCACACAGCAACTGTTTGTTTGAGGCTTATTTTTAGTCTGTGTTTCTGTCTGCCTTTTATTAACAAGCAGTCAGGGAGTGACAGACACAGGTGTATGGTTACCATGGTGACCACAATGAGCCAGTGGCAACAGGTTTAACATATCTTTTAATCTTGGTTCTCTTTACATTCCTTATACAGTTCATACAATAAAATGAAGGCATTTTTTCTTAGTTTAGATTATTCCAAAATAGATGTTGAAATTTTGGGCAGGACCTGCATTGGCACCCTCAAAACTTTTTGAGTTTTTATTATTCTTTTGCTTGAATTACAGCTACACAGTCACAGCATACAGTACATCTCTTTCCAACTGCACTTGAGAGTCTGCTTTGATAGTAATGTTTTAGGATCAAGAGCAATCTCGCCGAGCGGAGTTGCTTTACATCAGAGACAAACACAAAGCATGCACAACATAACAAACACCCCATCAGATCATCGGGAATTATAATGAGCACCCAAGATCGCATAAAACGGCATCTATCTCCAGCAGATACTAAAAGTGCTCTTTTGAAAATTTGAAGACGGGAAATAAAAACAATCCAATTTGTGTGGGCTGTTTAGAAAACCCTCTAATTTAGCGTTTCCTCCAGGATCCAAAATGTGAAATGCCAATGAAAAACGAGAGAATAATAAATGGAGCATGATAAGCAGGGGAAATTGCTGATAAAGAGAAAACTGTTACAGAGACTAATGTGCTAGAAAGCTGCCCAGTTATTTTATACGCCACCATCTCATCTCATTAGACAGCTATTTGCTACCTTTGATCGATGCATGAGAGCACATCCAGGAAGGATTTACACTGAATGCTAAAAGAAAGAGAAATAAAACTGGTGGAACATGGAAACAGCTGGATAAAAGCAGGGTTCTTGTTTCCCAGCTCTTTCTGGAAAGCCAGGGTTGATGGACTGCTGATGAGTGGTGGATGCTGTGGCAGATGAGAGGAAGACGAAGGAACCCACTGAGAGGTCAATAGTTTCGCACTGACCTGTGAAGAACTCCATTATACCTCGATTACATCTCTGACTTTCTCCCTTTTTTCCAACCGATGCAGCCAGCCAGTACAGAACTGTGACAATATCATTGTTGCCAACTGGACTACGGTTGTGATTCAATCACAGCTCTGTACAGAAATACATTACATTCTCTTCTCTTGTTTTTAGCAGAGACTTTGGATTTAATATCAAATTGCAGTGTAATGACCTTTCAGTCAGTAATTCACCTTTTTTTTTAACCTGAAGCTTGTAATCAAATCAAAACCATGCTTGGAAGATCTTTTAAAAATCACCTTTTACACTTTTGCAAAGGATGGTTTATATGATCTGTGTGGTGTTTGGTGTTTTGGTGTGTGTTTGTGTGATTGCTTCCTGGTGGGCGTCTCCTGAGCAGGTGTACGGACTTCTCATCACCACTCCTCCCACACCTGGGACTGATCTAGCTGATTAGAAGGGGAGGAGTATTTAAGGCTGCAGTGAAGACCAGACCAGCGCTGGAGCATTATTTACCATGTGGTAAAGTGCAGAGCCTGAAGGAAACTTACCTGTGTTCTTCGTGAATTCCTTGTTGTAATTCTAGTCTGTTTTTTTGTGTCTTCAAACCTGTGTTCAGGACTTCCTGCTCATCTGGAACCAGTCTGGTCTGCCTTCAACTGCCAGCTGCTAAATTAAGTACTCACCTGCTCACCTGAACCTGACTGTTCCTGCAACTACTGCCTCGTGGATTCTAAGACTGGTCAGTCGCTTTCTGAATCATCACCTTACCTGCACCTGGGAAATACTCACCTCATCTGGACCCCGCTCTCTGGGACCTACACCAGACTACCGCTGGACAAGGATTGATCTCGTCATCCCCTCTGTGTTCTGGACGTGGACCTGTTCAGTAAGAACAATCCCCAAGAACATTATCTGTGCCATACCTGCTGTTCCTCTCCTCACTGGTCCCATACTCACCTTCATTCTCTGCTCCTCAGGTCCTGGTTCCGGTTTCCTCCTGTAAATACTCGTTACACTGTAAATAAATTTACTTACCGTTACCCGCTGGTTACTGCGTCTGTCTGTGGCCGAACTGCTCACTTGGGTACTGTTCAGATCCTGACAATCTGCTGTCAACAGCCAAATAACCTTACCCTAATTTCATGAAACAAATAAAGAGAACATCATGGACTGAATTTCATTACATAACACCTTCGGTTGTTCTTGAGAGGAGCAATCTGTCATTACTGAAGCTACGCTTTGTCACTGCCATTAGGGCGAAGAATTACATGCCTGATTGTATTCACTTTGCCCTTACACACTCTTGATGCAATTCTTTATGCTCTTACAAGGAAGTGAAATGCCTTCCCTGGCAACATGTGTGCAATATTTCGTTTAGATGCAGATGTACTGAGAATTCTGAAAAAATAAAAAATTGGGATTTGAGTCAAAATGATGTCTTTGATTTTTTTTGGGCGGATGAAAGGTAGGGGTTAAATAATACTGATTGGCATGGAGGCAAACTAGTTAGAATACACTCATGAATACTCTTTTAATTGTCTCTGATGAGTTACTAGACATAGTAACTCATCATGGTGCAGAGCTCTGCAATGGATTTTCACACCGCATAACTTTTACAGCACACAGTTTCACAGACGGCTTACGTTTAACACGTTTGGTTTTGCAACATGTGTTACACATAAAGCATATGAACATGTTCTAACACAGCTGGTCTTGAGAGTATATCTAATGCAAAGTGAAGTGGTGTGGAAGTTTAAGAGCGCATTCACTGGAACTGCTATGAAATTTGCCAATTTAGAATCACCAATTACCCTAACATGAAATTCTGCTATGAAATTATTTGACTTCTTCCATACAGCTTGTCTTCTGCATTTTTTGTGTGTGGTTTTCATGAGCCTTTTGATGCTTTTTGTTCAGGAAAATCAGGCTCATCATTTTGAATTTGAGTTACTTTTGCAGTGATGGATTTTATTTCTGTGAGAATAAAATAAAAAATAAAAAAATGCAATTTCCCTCTCCGCAAGTCAGATTTCTTTTCTGCCAGCCTGCAGTTATGCTTCCCAATGCTGAGCACATTCTTTAAATTTAAATAAGAATAAGTGGTAAATGGTTCACACTTATGTAGCACATTTTAGCCTTTTCTAGGTTCTTCAAGGATCCTTACAATCTCATTTACACTTTCACACAAGCTTCATATTATTTACAGCATTTGCACACTATGCAACACTTTTTTTCTGTGCTTATTATTCACACAGTAATGAGCATTTTGGGTCCAATGTTTTGTCTAGGAACACTTTGCTTAGTGGAGGAGTTGGAGATCACATTACTTCAAACTGAAAGATGACCAAGCCACTTTCTGAGCAGCGTCCACCCTAGAAGCATTTTGTACATGTTTGTTTGCAGTTTGCTTAAAATAACTCTCTGGTTTGCTCTAAATGTCCAACAATGCCTCCTGTTTTGTCAACAGTTCTAATCTGGAATTTGAATAATTTCATTTTGAGATTCCAAGTCTATTAGTGAAGGTTTAATGTGGTAAAAAACAAAAATCTGTATTGCTTGGGTAATCTCTGTTTGATCATTTTATCTAAAAAAAAATATTATAGCTACTTTTTAAGAGGACAATAACTTTTGAATTTTGTTTGCTGTGTGGAGGTTTCAATAAAATCTGTCTAACGGTGCATGAGGTATTTTGCTAATAGACAAAAAATCAAACACACAGACAGGCGGTTACATTATCTCTCACCTTTCACGGTGGTGGGTAATAAATATGATACAATTCTGTGGCATAGAGATGAGATTGGCCATTTATTTTATAAAATAAAAGAAAACAAAAACCAAATATGCAAAAAGAATAGACAGTATTTTTGTGTCAGGTCTCATTGCTTGCTTGGCAGGAACATATACACTCTTGAACACTTGAGCGCTTGTTGATTGTTTAATATCCTCAACCATAAAAATGGCATGTGCAATTCAGTTGTCTCCTTTTGAGTCTTTCTGAATAGGAAATTACACTCAGCAAGCTGATCCAGAGATGTCCAGAGAGCTACAAGGCATGTGAGAACAATGATTCATGGTGTTATATTTGGCTGCAGGGAGATGAGCCGGTAGTAATGAATGAGCCTAAAACAGGGCTTTGCCCCCATCATTAATCTTACACGACTGGGCCAGCTAGAAATACAGAGTCACTCTATTAACACAAACAGTAGACATCCATTTAGTTAGGCTTTGTTGAACTCACCTGCCAAATACAACCCCAATTCCAAAAGTTGGGACAATGTGTAAAATGTAAGTAAAGACAAAATCTTATGATTTGCAAATCTCATAAACCCATATTTTATTCATAATGGAACGTAGTAAACATATCAAATGTTTAAACTAAGAATTTCAACCATTTTTAGAAGGAAAAATAAGGTGTTTTTTATTTGGTGGCATCCAGCAACACATCTAAAAATGCTGGGCCAGAGCTATATTTCTGACTGAGAAGCACCCCATCATTGTTTAACAACACTTTGAAAAACATCTAGAAACTGACGAGACCAGTTGCTGCAGTTTTTTGGAGAGGAATGTTGCCCCATTCTCATCTGATATAGGATTGTAGAAAGAAAAATGCTTCTTCAGGTACCACTTACCTTTACAGCCTTTTGGTGTCCCCATCCCAACTTTTCTGAGCCGTGCTGCTGCCATAAAAATTCAACATCATCTTATTTTTTCTGAAAACAATATACAAAATCTTAGTTTTAACATTTAACATCATTACTATGTCCCATTGCGAATAAAATATGAGTTTATGATTTATGCAAATCATTGCATTCTGTTTCTATTTACATTTTTCAAAATGTCTCAACCTTTTTTGTAACTGTGGTTGTAATATGCAGATTGCTTAAAAGGAAATCCACAAATCTAGTGTACCATAGCATCAAACCAGAAAACAAGAACTACCACAAACATGGACACATCAGAAAACAGGAATGTGTCTGATACAAAATGGATTAAAAGGATTTTATGTTGCATCATAACAATATAGGGAGAAGTGATAGAAATCTTGTCTTAGTGAACATGTTTGAGTAGCTGTTCCAGCTGCCGGAGTGATGGTGCTTATATTATTCGCCACAAGGTGATTGATGCCGCCGTCATTACACACCTAAGCTTCTTTTGATGAAACAGCTATCTTTGAAACTATGTCGTTTTCATGACACAGCTTGCAAGCTTTTTTCAAGTCTCCTCTTTCTGAGCATGATAAAAAAAAAAAAAAAAAAAAAAAAAAAAAAACCACTGACAAGGCTGTGACAATGTTCTTAACGCAACAAGACGAGGGGATTGGTTGTATATTTCCCCCCACATTCAGTTTTACAGAACAAGCCTCAAAAAGTCTGAAAACCTCTCGGGGGAATATCGAGGTGTTGAAGAGGAGGATTCAGTTTTGAGGAACTTTTGGATGTCTGGTTGAAATCCCAATCCATCCAGCTAACTTTTATCAGTTATTCAGTTTTTTCTCTTTCTTTTGACTGACAGACCTTTGCATCAGACAGAAATTTGTGAGTGCTGCTTCTTAAACTTAAATGTTTTAATCTTATGAAAGAGAGAATAAGTATAGTGAAATATTCCATTTCACAAATACAGCAGAGCTAGTTATTTCAGCAGATGCTTCTGTGAAATACTCTATTAAGTGACTCTTAGAAAGCTTCTTGTTGGATAAAAAACTCAGCTTAAGTAATAGGTCTTTTGATGGCTGTATTTATGAGATGTACTGTGAATTATTGCCAGAACTTCAGTACATTTGTATAATTTATTTTGCTAATAGTATACCAAGCAAATTAAACATTTAGAATGCAAGTGCATTATTTAGCATATTCAAAAAATCGTGTCTGGTGTTTTTTAAATTTTTTTTTTTTTTTAAATTTCCATTTATTGCATTTGCAATCTGTAACCGCATCCAATTAGTTTAGTACTTTATATAAATTCACTGCAGACCTGGGGACACCTACACAAAGCATGAAAATGGTATTGTGGGATGAAAACATCAATTTTTAAAATTTTGTTAAGTTGTATTATTTTAAATGTCTGTGCAGCATGACTTTTATGAGCCCTTTTTGTTCGTTTTAGTTGTATTCCACCAAGCAGTAGCATTTTTGCTTTCAGCACCAGTTAAATATATCACCAAAGTGTGGTTTATTATTTTCTCCTAACAATCCCCTCATGGAAACATACATGTCAACAGTCAATGATGATACAAAATGATAGTGACTCAGAAACTTCTCCAAATTTATATTTACTTCATGCGCTGCATCACTGAGTGTATAAGTGAGTGGCTTCTATTTTGGGGATTATGACTCACTGAGTGATATTTGACAAACCTGATAAATTTCAACGAGTGAAAAGAAGACAGGTTTGCTTCTCTCTTCGCAGCTCATTTCTGCAAATCGTGAGGAGAGTTTGAGGCTGTTTCTTTTTGTTTATGAAGTTTGGATGAATTCAAACCCATTTGTGGGTAATTACTCAAAGCAGCAGAACTTTATTTACAGTCATCAACAAAATAATTGATTATCTTGTTAATCAGTACAGTTGAGAGGAAAACGTAAAGGCAGACAAAAGTAGGAAGCAGACAGGTAAAGAGACAAAAAATAAATAAAATCAGCTTGAACTGCAAGCAGTTATCATTGGGGGTCCAGAAATCCTAACAGGCATTAAAAAGTAAATGAACAGGACAGGAAACAACAAAAAACGAAGGGAACTAAAGACAGTATATGTAGGATGGTTATCAGTTGATGAAACACTGGAGTAAAGTAAATGCTAAGCCAGCAGAAAATCTCAAGTAGGAAGCACTGACGTGAACAGAAAAGCTCAAGAAATAGCTTTTAGATCATAATTATTCTGTCAAGAATGTAAACAGAGCAGTAGGTGCTGCAGGTATAGTGCCTTTTCTTGTCAGTAAATAAAATAACCTCAAGTGTGGAAAGGGAAGAGATGCAGCATTACTTTTATTAATTAAATCACTATGTAAATGACTTGTGAAATACCCTTTTTCAGAATTGCAAAAATGGCTCAATGACGTAAAAAACATTGTAATAAAAATGAAATAATAATATTATTGTATATTTAATATAAACAAAAAAATAACAACAACCCCCATCTCGCCCTATTTGTTTCACATGGGCGGTTCCACTTTCACTTCAAGCTCAGCTCTTCTACCAGAGGCCTGACTTGAAGGTTCTCTTCAGTATGTTAGCTGTTCCTAGAACTGCACTCTTCTGGACAGAGATCTCTGAGGTGGTTCCTGGGATCTGTTGGAGCTACTCTTCCAGTTTGAGGGGGTCACAGCACCAAGTGCTCCGATGACCACTGGTACCACTGAGGCCTTGACTCTCCACTCTTTCAGCCCTTGGTATTTCTCCAGTTTGTTACAGTTGCTTGGGAGTGCTACATCTATCACCACTGATTTCTTCTGTATTCTATCCATCACCACAATGTCCAGTTGGTTAGCCATCACCCGTTTGTCAGTCTGGATCTGGAAGTCCCACAGTATCTTAGCTCTGCCATTCTCCACCATCCTTGGTGAAGATTCTTTTTTTGACTGTGAGACCTGCAGTCCATACTCAGTACTATTCCAGCCCCTTAGTTATGGTGTTATGTTTTGTCTGCCTTTATCTTACATCCTGCTGTTATGTGCTGGACTGTCTCAGGGGCATCTTTGTATATATATATAGGCAGTGGAGTGGAACCGTCCATGTGGAAAAAATACGATGAGTTGTGTGTTTTATTATTATTTATTATTTATATACTTTATGTAAATGCTCTGACCCAGAAGTCTGCCTGATTAAACTTATAAATTGCAAGATGGTGTTTGTGGGGAAGGATCTTATACCGTCAGAAATCATCAACACATCACTTGTTGTTCTGGAAGGCATTTATTAATGCTACCATGATATCTTACGGCAGATGTCCTGAAACATCAGCAGCATAATTGTTTGCTTTCTTCAATCAATCCCTCGATCAGTTTTCTATTTAGATTATTTCACACTGGATAATTACTTCAGTTTAGTTCATTTCAGAAGGAATTTCAATGTCTTCAGGGTTCATCACTCCCCCACGCCCCATCCCCCGCCCATTTGACCAGGGCTATGGTGTTTGTGTCCTTAGTTATATGTTTAGTCTCTTTTAATCTTCCCCAGTGGACTGACGGAGGATTAGTCTGAAGAGACACAAACTCAGGATGGAAATTGTAATAATTACCTTCATGTTTTCAGAGGATGTCTCTGTGAAAGGTGCTGCCTATAGGGAATTAATCATGCCACTTTTTGAACATCTCACCTGTTTAATAAACAGTTTAATCACTTTCCATCCAAGGTTCAACACTCCAAAACAAGCAATGAGCAGTTGATTTTTATTAACTCGCAGTGGTTCAGTTTAAGACCAATTAGATTTGATGGATCAGGTGTGAGCTTGTGTTTGCTGTAACTTATTCTTTGTCATAAATTGAGAATTACTGAGCATACTGTTATCCTTTTTAGCACTGTTATTTATTACCAAAACAAACAAATTTTGAGCACATTTTTTACATCAAATGTATTCATTTTTTTCAGTCATCTTGTATTTCCATGTTTCTTTATTGGGTTTGTGTAGCTCCCAAACTATTTATACTCATGTGATTTAAAAAGGTTTAACATTCAAACCGGGAGCCATGCTTTAAAAAAAGCCCCTCTCAAGGTCGATGGCACACTTACAACAAGCCTAATTGAGAATTTGATCTAGTCGCTCTAGGGAGTGGACAAAGTGCTGCTGTGAATGTTAAAGATGAGCTATCAGGATTTGATCAGACGTAATCAAAATGCTGCCCTACTTTTAAGTCACTTCCTTCTTTACTTTCCTTCTTTCCCTAAATGGTGTAGAAGGTATGCATTTCTTTAGCTTTTGTACTCTATTCAGATAGCAGGTTTTCTAAAGCAGGCACAGAAAATCTCTGTTAAATCAGCCAAGATGGATATAAAGTAAAAAGCTTATTTGACATTTGGATAACAACTCAGGGACAAAGCAACACATGTTCGGAAAAGATTTCATTACTTTTCTCCTTAATAGTATGATAATCATCATATCTTCAATTATGGTTTTAATTTGAAAAGGTAAAAAAAACATGTGCAACTTATTTTTTAAAAAGTAGCTTTGAAGTACCCTAATATTTATTTACTTGTTCATTTCATTTCATTATTAAAGTTAATCTTTTATGATGTTGTGCTGTAAGAAAAAACAAGGCAATTTCTGAAAAACAAAGTATCTGCATTTGCATTTTGCAATTTGTTTTAATTATTATATTTCTTTAGGATTTCCATGTTTTTTATTATTATTATTATTATTGAGCAGAGGAGATGATTAGGGCTCTACTCTGGCACTGAAAAGATAGCAGGTCCTTGCATGAATAGGAACAGAATGTTCATGCTTTAAAAGCAAGTAGCAACATTTTAAAATATCTTCTGTAATTAAAGGGAAACATGCACTGTATACAGATTTAAGCTGTGTCCTTGAAAAATGGCCTGCATGCGGAAATGTCTCTGGTCTTTGCTGCAACAGAATGGTCCAATGTCACACTGTTGTAGATGTTCAACAATGGTTGTTGTAAAATAAAAGGAAGCCTGGAACAAAATACAGACTGTCAGAAGTTTAAGACAAGTATCCCACAGCGTGACTTCAGCCACAGCATATGAGCCAGCAGATGGAAAAACTGCATTAAATGTGCACTAATCAACTGTTGACACAAATACAAAACATGCAAAACTTAATGAAGAAAAAAAATGAATCCCAATTGAGTTTTGCTGGAAACTATTTTGTTTAACTATTTGGTTTGACCTTGTGTATGACACATGTTAGGAAAAGAAAGGACAGCTTAGTAATTGGCATTCTTGTTGACATACAAATTTTTTTGGTTATACCCTTCTTTAAATGCTATGAAATGTTTGACGTTTGGGTATTCATAAATGGCAAAAAAAGGCTGATCAGAAAGGGAGTTTTCTTTTAATTAGAATGATCTCCCTGTGATAAAATTACTTTATGATTTCAAAACAATTTAGATTAGCCAGAAAAGGGTAGCTGAAGTTACAACAATTCAAGGGAGCAAAACGTTACTAAAGTCCACGAACTAGTCGTTATGGCTTATTACTGGGGTCTTTAAATGCAAATATCAAAGTCAAGGAAGAATTAAAGCAGAAATCAGTGATCCAGTTCTATCTTTTTCATAATTTTTTCATCATAAAACAACCCTGAATTGCAAGTCATCTAATTGTTGTTGAAATATTTCAGCCTCAACAAAAAAGGGCAAATTGACTCACCGAGTGGTCCAACCACTTAGCGCCATGATTATTATCTATTGGTAGTTTTGGTCTGGTTCCATTTATTTTGAACTATGTCTGACTACATAAAACCATGGACAGAGTTGTTTTTGCAGGAAACTAACTGCATTGATGGGGATAATGAAAATAAAATAGATTTTTATTTTGAAGCACTTGCAGAAAAGCAAACATAAACCAAACTGAATGCTGTAATTCCTTCTTTATAATGTTAAAACATACTTGGAAAAATACATTTGAATTACACGAACCCTGAGTGAAAGGTTTCTTCTTTCCAGGTAAACAAACTCTTTGCAGCAAATGCTAGTGTGCTCTGATTAAAGGGAGGTAGAGCTGAATCCTTCGTTGCAACTTCAAAATGAACTTCTGTTCTGACTGGCTTTGATGCAAGCTTGCTGTTTCAACTGGTGGTGGCTCTTTTGACAGGCAGCACTCACACACAGAGAGACGAAAAGACCTAAATGTGAGCACGAGGAATGCACCCCCCTTTGACAAGCTGACAGGGCGATAATGATTAGCTCCCCAGCAGTTTTCACCTAAGGCAAGTGATTACGACATGCTCTGCAAACTATGACACCTCTTACCTGGAGCCCAAACAGAAAGAGCAACCCTAAAATATTCCAGAGCACTACTAGTTTGAGCTGGATTGCTGTTTTTAGCCTCTCCCAGCTTGAGTTTGTGTTTATTATTCTGGTGGAGGACTTGTGGGGAAATTGGTTTCACTAATGAAAATTACCTCCTGGGAAAACAAATTAACTGTAACACCAGCAACAAAGAGTTCCATAGTTGTTATTTTCCATCTGCGAGTTTGAGCTGGATGAGAGCTGTTGAGGATGAATCATTTTTCCCAGTGTTTTGCTCTCTGTTGCCCCTCGCCCAGGTTGTGAGCACCCCTAAGCCTGCATGAGAGGAATAACCTGAAATGGAGGAACACTTCAATGTCACCCTTCCCTCCTCTCGTCTACGAGTGATTATACAATTGATTTTTTTTTCCACAGTGGTTCCTGCTACAGGAGCAGTAATAACAATTTATCTTGGCTCCTTGTTCCATTACAGTAGAGCTGCAGTGAAACCAGAGGAAAAGTGCTGTGTTTTATGATTTATGGAGGCTATTTGACCTGTGTTTATAAGAGAGATCTACAGAACGTGATGCAGACTTAGGAAATAGACTATGGGCTTTGCCCAGTAATGGCACTGTGAGCAAGATGGAATGGGTGTCCCTGATGATTGAAAAACAAACATGACCAGTATTAACAGGGATGTAGAGAGATCCATAGATCAGCCGTGCTGCCACATTTTAAAAATTTGATCATTACAATTTGTTCTACAAATTGAACATATGTGTATTTTTTGCGACAACATACTGGATCTAACTCTTTTATCATTGTTTACCAACTCTTACTCGGGACATTTGAGCCGCACACTGATAATACATGTTTTACAACAAGCAATGTTATAAAAGGATTTTTTTTTTTAAAGCTTTTTACCTGACCCTCTATGAAGACCATTTGGAGCAAAAAGCAATCCAGATGATTTATCATTGTGATGATCCCCTCCTGTCCAGCAGGGGTCGACAGTCCAATATGTGGTGTTCTCTTTGTCTCTTTCCAGGAAGCAGGTAGATGGGCTGCTAATTGAACGCACCAGATGGCTGTTAAATACTGACATCTAGTCAGTCACCGGGCGGCTGGTTGGGCCTCCGGATCAGATCGGAGTGAGCAGCACTGGTCCAGACTTCTCTCTGACTGGCTGTGCAGTTCTCCCAGAGGTTGTGGGACTAAATAAAATTATTGTTTTGGATAGATCGGCTCGTCTGTCTCCTATATTTGTCTTCGCCTCTGAACGGGGCGTGACA